>NW_006921660.1:3208924-3250587 GCF_000298275.1 Orycteropus afer afer
AGGAAACGACCATTGCATGTGTCCTGAGGCACTATGCAGATTAGTAGTTGTTGCAGTGGTGGAAAAATAGCAACTACAAAATATATTCTCAGAATGTTCAACTGTAAGCATTATTTCATAATGCTAACTACGAGAAATCCTACCAGGCATTCTTCCCTTCGGTGTGTGGTGACAGAGCAAAGATCTACTCTCAGCGTCTTCTGTTGTAAGGCTGTTTGGGATATGGCCACTCTGAATACATCATTGAATAAAATGGATTCTGTGGCAGGATGGACTTTTGTTCGAAACAGACAGCTGACATCAGTTGAGGAGGGAAGGACAGCAACCCTAAAATAGCTGCAAAGAACAAGATAAAATGGATTTTGTAAGATCTTCAATTATTCTGAATTCACAGTAATTGTTTGAAATTATCTGCAAGAGTGAGAAAAGAATGCAGAATTCATTGTCAACCTAAAGCATTGCTGCCAGACTGGATCCACGTAAAGAAGCTGTTCTTAGCCCACCCTCCCAACTGTGCTGTGCCACTGAGCAGGTAAACACGCTGCTGCCACTTACCACCATCTGAGGCAGGCAGCAAAGGGGCTGCAGTCAAAAGCCTATAATAGGGCAGTGAAGAGGAAGACAGACAGTGGGGCAGAAAACTTGAACTTCCCACCTTCCCCACGCACAGCCATTTTCAAAATAGTTATTTCTGAGCCCAGGAGGATAAGAACAACCTAAGGAGATACTCGTAACTTTATTCCAAAGAATTCTCACCCTAAAGTATTAAATGAGGCATGGTGATGATCCTTTCCCAAGAATAGAATAGATTAACCTACTAGGGAAAAAGAAAGTAGCATACTGTTAAGAAAATTTATAACAGATAAAATTAACAGTTCAAAAATACCACTGTCTACTATCTTGGAAGTCCCACACATGACAAACTGTATGAAAAGAGTCTTATGCTTCATAAACTTTAAAGAAGAGTAACAGAAAAACAATAATGTCTAATTATCTGAGCACATACTATATAAGAATGCAAAATTCTTAGAAACAGTATGAGGTATTCTCCTTCAAATCACAGAAAGAGAACACATGCTAAATCTTCCCCAGTTTTCTTTCTATGTTTGGCTTTCTCCAATTACAAAAACTCTTAAATTCAAATGCAGAATTGAGGACTATCATATTATTTCTATATTTTATATCAACATTAAGTATGGAGACTCAGAATTCAAAACCTAGTGGACCTCAGGCCACTGATGTTGATTTAAGAGACTTCCAAGGGTGCAGCTCACTCTCCCAGGGAGGCTGCAGCTTCAACAGCAGAAAATCCTTTTTTCTTCCTTCACAGAAAGGCAATAAAGGAGAAGTATATTAGAGAGTGTATTAGAGTAAAAGGTTATTAAAAAGACAGGAAAGAAAGCAAAGTCCAAAATGGAGGTCAGAAGAGATTCTGAAATTTGCTCTTGAAAGCAGAGCAGTTAAAGCAAATGAAAGAAATGATGAAGTAAAAGAGCTGAACAGAAGATTTCAAAAGGGAGCTCGAGAAGACAAAGTAAAGCAATACAATGAAGTGTGCAAAGATCTGGAGTTAGAAAACCAAAAGAGAGAACATGCTTGGCATTTTTCAAGCTGAAAGAACTGGAAAAACAACTTGAACCTCAAGTTGCAATATTGAAGGATTCTACAATAATGGACAAAATATTGAATAACACAGGATGCACCAGAAGATAGGAAAAATACAGAGTTACTGTACCAAAAGAACTGGCTGGCATTCAAACATGTACCACATGATGAAGAACCCATGGAATACAGACAGAAGAAGTCCAAACTGCACGGAAGGGATTGGTGAAAAGCAAGGTTCCAATAAATGACTGAGTATTGACTGAGATGTTTCAACAAAGAGATGCAATGCTGGTAGCACTCACATGTCTATAACAGGAAATTTGGCCAACTGACTAGAAGAGATCTATATTTGTGCCCATTCCAAAGAAATGTAATCCAACAGAACGTGGAAATTATTGAGTAAAATTTTGTTGAAGATAATTCAAAAACAGTTACAGCAGTACATCAACAGGGAACTGTCAGAAATTGAAGCTGGATTCAGAAGAGGACATGAAATGAGGGATATCACTGCTCATGTCAGATGGATCTTGGCTAAAAGCAGAGAATACCAGAAAGATGTTTACCTGTGTTTTATTTATTGATTACACAGTCAACTGCATGATCATAACAAATTATGGATGACAGTGTAAATAACAGGTCATTCAGAACACTTAATTGTGCTCATGTGAAACCTGTATATAGACCAAGAAGCAGTTGCTCAAACAGAACAAGGGGATACTGCATGGTACAAAATAAGGAAAAGTTTGTGCCAGGGTTATAGCCTTTCCCCATACTTATTCAATCTATATGCTGAAGAAATAATCTGATAGCTGGATTAGATGAAGAATAATGCAGCATCAGACCTGGAGAAATAAAACAACCTGTGATATTCAGATAACACAACCTTGCCTGCTGACTTGAAGCACTTACTGATGAAGATCAAAGACAGTAGCTTTCAGTATGAATTATATTTCAACATAAAGAAAAAAGAAAGTCCTCACAATTGAGCCAATAAGCAACATCATGATAAACAGAGAAAAGAAGGAAGTTGTCAAGGATTTCATTTTACTAGATCCATAATCAACATCCATGAAAGTTAACAGTCCAGAAATCAAATGTACTGCATGGGGCAAATCTGCTGCAAAAGACCTCTTTTAAAGTGTTTTTTTTTTTTTTTAAAAAGGTGTCATTTTAGGGACTAAGGTACACTTGATCCAGGCCATGGTTATTTCCAGTTGCCTCATATTCACGCAAAAGCTGGACAATGAATTAGGAAAACGGAAAGAATTGATGCCTTTGAATTATGGTGCTGGCAAAGAATAATGAATGTATTATGGACTGCCAGAACAACAGACAAATCTGTCTTGGAGGAAGTACAACGAGAATGCTCCACAGAAGGGAGGATGGTGAGATTTCACCTTACATACTTTGGATATGGCATCAGGAGGGATCACTCCCTGGAAAGGATATCATGCTTGGTAAAGGAAAGGGTTAGTGAAAAAGAGGAGGACAGTCAATGAGATAGACTGACACAGTGACTGCAACAATGGGCTCACGGACAGCAATGATCGTGAGGATGGCACAAAACCACAGAGTGTTAGGTTCTCCTGCATACAGGGTCGCTCTGAGTCAGAACCCACTTAACGGCACCTAAAAACAACAACACATCAGAGAGTTGGAAGAGAAAAAAAGGAATTTCTTATTTTTCCAGCCTTCAGAGTTTGACTGTCACCAGTGGACTAACCACTTACATGATCTTACAATGTTTCCATATTGGAGAAAAAAAAAAAAAGGCAAGATATTAAACAGATAAGAGACAAGGGCTCAGGGCAAAGAAAGTAAGGGGTGTTTTTCTCTCATCCTGCTGTAGCGGGGAAGGTCTCCCTCAGAGCTTCTCCTAAACGAGAATGAGATAAGCCATGAGCTGCTACAGAAACACAGTGGTGACAGCCAACCAGCTGAGGCATACACTCTTTAAAATAATTAATAATCATAATACAAGTTTTGAGAGGGACTATTTTAATTATTTAAAAGAGGTATTAAGGGGGCTATATATATACATATATTTTATTGTGATTTGGGTGAAAATTTACAGAGCAAATTCACTTTCCATACAGCAGTTCACACACACTTTGTCTCATGACATTGACCACAATTCACCACAATGCAACAGCTCCCCTCATACTTCTACCCGATAATTACCTCTTCCCTGTGTCCATCCCTCCTCCATGCACTCCTGCCCCCTGAGCTGTCTCCCTGTGCATAAACAACCCTTCTTTCTCCCATGATTGTTCTCTCCAAGGAGTGTATCTACCTCAGGTAAATGTTTAACTCTTATGCCTGTCTACTGTTTGGCTGGAAGCCACAGGTGTGGGTTCAATTCCAGACCTGAAGGAAAGCTAGGGGCCATAGTCTCAGTGGTTCCACCAGGCTCTATCGGACCAGCAAACCTGGTATAAGGGGGCTATTTTAAGGAATTGAGATGTTTCAACAAATGGATGAAGCACTGGATGTGCTCACTGGTTTATGCCAAGATACTTAGAAGATAGCTAGTTGGCCAACCAACCGGAATAAATTGTATCTGAGCCCATTACAAAGAAATGTGATGAACAGAATGTGGAAATTGTCGAACAATACCATTAACATCACATGTAAATAAAATTTTTCTGAAGATAATTAAAAAATGGTCACAGCAGTATATTGACAGGGGACTTCTAGAGATTCAAGCCAGATTTAGAAGAGGATTTGGAATGACTGTTGCCCTTATGGATGTCAGATTGATCTTGGCTGAAAGCAAAGAAAACAAGAAGGACATTTATCTGTGTTCTACTGACTGTGAAACATATTCAACTGTGTGGATCACAACAAATTATGGATGACATTCTGAAGAATGGGAATTCCAGAACACTTAATTGTGCTCATGCAGAACCTACACATAAACCAAGAGGTAGCTGTGTGAACAGAATGGTTTTAAATCAGGAAAAGTATCCATCAAGCTTTCATCATTTCACCATATCTATTCAATCTTTATGCTGAGCAAATAATCTGAGAAGCTGGACTGAATGAAGAAGAACATGGCATCAGGATTGGAAGTAGACTCATCAACAACCTGTGATAGATATTCAGACGACTCCTTGCTGAAACTAAAGTAGACTTGAAGCACTCACTGATGAAGATCAGAGACTACAGTGTTCAATATGGATGACACCTCAAAATAAAACAAAAATCTTCCCAACTGAACCAATGAGCAACATTACAATAAATGGAGAAAAGACTGAAGTTGTCAGGGATTTCATTTTGCTTGGATCCATGATCAATGCTCACAGAAGCAGCAGTCAAGAAATCAAATGATGTATTGCATTGGGGAAATCTGCCACAAAGACCTCTTCAAAGTGTTAAAGAACAAAGATGCCACTTTGAAGACTAAGGTGTACCTGACCCAAGCCATGGTATTTTCAATAGCCACACACACCTATGAGAGCAGGACAATGAGTAATAAGACCACAGAAGAACTGATGTGTTTGAGTTGTGGTGCTGGCGAAAAATATGAAATGTACCTAGGATTCCTAAAAGAAAGAACAAATCTGTCTTGGAGGAAGTACCACCAAAACGCTCCTTAGAAGCGAGATTAGCTAGACTTTGTCTCTCGTACTTTGGCATTGTTGTCAGAAGGGACTACTCCTTGGAGAAGTGTATCATGCCTGGTAAAGTAGGGGGTCAGCAAAAAAAAGAGGAAGACATTCAATAAGGTGGATTGACACAGTGGCTGTATGATGGGGTCAAGCATGGCAACGATTGTGAGGATGGTTCCGGACCGGGCAGTGTTTCATTCTATTGTACACGGTATCACTAAAGGTCAGAAGTGACTCGAATGCACCTAACAACAACAATTTTAAGGCTCTTTCACACCAGGTTGTCATTTCTACAAGTGTCATTATTTATGTTAAGTTTTTTAAAATGGGTAAAGAAAGTGTTACTGTGATCTCAGGAATGGTGAGACCATTTACACAGGGAGCCAAAAAGAATTATGTGCTTACAGGTTGGACTGAGTACATTTACTGATCCTGACCACACTGGGTAACATCATATGTCGGAAGGTACTTCAGTGACTTCCACTGAAGTAAGTGAGAATGACTGTGATTGATTTGGTGGTAGCAGAGCATTTGAGGAGGTGTGCCCTCACAAGATGAGTCTAACCAAAAAAAAACCAAACTCACTGCCATCGAGTCACATCCAACTCATAGTGACCCCTCCTTGGGTTTCCAAGGCGTTATCACTACGGAAGTAGATTGCCCAACTTTCCTTCTGAGGAGTGGCTGGTGGGTTTGAACCGCCAGCCTTCTAGTTAGAAATGAAATGCTTTAGGCACTATGCCACCAGAGCTCCTATATGAGTCTAAAGAAAGTGTGTATTCTTGGGTCACTCAGTAGGTCTCTGCTGTACTTTTCTCACTGTTCATGGGTTCAATCCCTGGTGGATCTGTCACCTCCCTTTTAATGCCATGGCAATCTTTACTAAAGGGCTGCTTTAGTATCACAACATATTCATGGGTAGGAAGAAGTCACAAATAACATTATTGGGCTAGTCTTCCCTGAATGCTGCTGGCTAATATTTTTAAGCTCATCCTAGGAAGCAGGCTCTCTGGTGGTGCTCTACTCATCCCCATCCCCACCATGCTCTCTCCCTTCACTGGCCTCTCTAGAAGTATGGCTCCTGCCATGCCTTGATGGCACAGGTCTGCCATGCCTACTCCACTAGCTCTGTTTCTCTATAACCTAAATAAATAATGTCCATCTAGCTTTTTAATGCCTAGATCAAGTTTTTTTTGCCTGTGACAATTCTTGGAATATAATGATGTGAGCTTGAAAGACAATCAGAAGCGAAATCATCCATACTGCTTACGTTTACTCTATTAAAAGTCCAACATGGAAAACATCCACCTGATTGGGTATAAACATGGGGATCACAATATCCTTCTTGTTTCCCTTGTTCTGCCATATCCAACATATTATTAAGGCCCAAATTTTAACAGGAAATTTAAATGCAGCAGGGTCAACTTAGAGATCCTAGATTCCAAGTCATGGGTGTTAACCTGAAATTTGGCTTCTCTCTGCCAATTTCCAGCCATGGGACCTTAAGTTAAGTCACTGAAATTCTGACTCCAGAAGGTGCCAGGGTGAAGGGATGTAAATATCTCTATAAATATCTAGAAAGCAAATAGTCCTTAAGTACTGGGCTCTGTAGGATTATGCCATCACTTTGTTGGGATTTTTGGTTTGATAAAGTGAAATAACTTGAAGAAATTACTGATCATAGAGAAGAGAAAAATGCTTGATGACAAAAACATATTCTTACATGTAGCAAGCTAAGATGTTATACTGGCAATGTTGTATTGTTAAATAAAATTTAATCACTACATTCATGTAAAAGGTCAGAAAATTTCTCTCTCACCATACTACTAACAATTGTTGTTGTTGTTGTTACGTGCCGTCAAGTCGGCCTCGACTCACAGCAACCCCTCCTTGGGTTTCCGAGGCAGTATCACTAGGGAAGTAGATTGCCCAACCTTCCTTCCAAGGAGTGGCTGGTGGGTTTGAACCACCAGACTTCTGGTTAGCAGTCAAGTGCCTTAGGTACTACGCTACCAGAGCTCCTTATTAACAATTAAGCATGCTGTAACAAAAATTTTAGCTCTATTTTAAGATCCCAACATTGCATAATGTAGAAGCTCTTGTTAAAAGAGAAGATAAAAGTCTTAGTTCTTCTTCTTAATAATGAATCAATTGAATAAGGACCAAAATCCAATATGCTTTTCTCACATTTTCCTTTTTATCTTTCTCTCTTGTTGATTTAAAAATGATCAGCCCTGCTGTGTCTTTTCTAAATCTTCATTTGGTAAACTGCTGTATTACAATATAAAATTATTTCACATGGAAAATTTTTGCTCAATTTGTCGTTCACTGATTTTACTTACACTTTTAAAGTATGAGGTATCAAGAAGGCATGAAGATTTCGGAGTTGTGCTATAATCACCATGAAACTTGAACTTTTTGCATCGTATCTGTCAAGAGAAATTGAATGACGTAAGGAATGACCAACAGCCCACCATCACAGAGTTCTAGAACTGCCTATGCAGATTCCTTTACCTAAGTCCGATCTGCACCTGGGCAGTCTCCACAATGGCAACGTCCTCTTCACCATACGCCATGTCTTCAATTTCACTAGGCCTAGGGACAGAGAGTAGGAGAACAGTTTATTAACAGGGATATCAATTGCTATGGTTACTATTCAGCACTCTATGATTCTGAAAGAAAATATGAACTAACAGCCTTCCTATACAGTGATACTGATCCTGGTAAAAGAGTACTCTGATCATGACTTTCTTCAGCTTTTTCAGAGGTGTGTGATTCTGAGCCATTAGGGAAAAAATTCTGATGTCTGATGCTTCTGAGCCTTACCACATATGGTATACCACATAGACCTAGAGACAGTCTAGGTTTTCAGAAATACACACAAGAAGTTTCATGTTCCAAATGGGCACTGACCAACCACACCAACATGGCCATTAAAGTAAAGTCTTAAGTTGGAAAGAATGTGAGTCCACCAATCTCTTTATCATTTCCCTGGTCGATGGGATGTTTTCTGATTTATTGAAGATTTTAGGCACATCATTTCCAAAATGGCTAAATCCCTTACCACTACAAAGAGTGGCCTAATGGTGGCAATACGTTCACAGTGTGTGAACTGGGTGCAGCTATGAGGAGATATGGAGCAGACAAAGCACAGCTGCTGAATACTCACTGTTTCATGAAAGCTTCATAGACACCACTGTCTCCAGCCACAGACTCATCTGATACAGCAGCGGACACACAAGCTGTTTTCTCCCCAACCAAGTGTATTGCTCTTCTTCTTGGTAAAGTTTTTTCCATATCTAAGGACGGAGAGTGATATCATCACTTAGGATTTCTTACTAGGAAAAGTTGAGTATAAAATACACACACAGTTTAGTCATGAGAAATCCAAAATAAATGCCACTTGACAATGAAGGCTATTAATGCTAAAATCAATAGATTGGGGCGATTCAAAGTACTGCAACTTATTAAGATTCTTGCAATATCAGCAGTTATAGAATTGAATTTTAAGGATAATTTCAACCACTATTTGAAAAAGAAAATTAACTTTTTCTTTGTCCTAGAACATTACAGGGGAAGGAAGAAATTACACAAATTCCCACTGACCCTTTGCCTCTATCTTTAAAGCATCCATTGCAGCTGTCACACATTTAGGAGCACCTGGGTGTCACAAACCATTAATGCGCTCCGCTGCTAACAAAAAGGTTGTACGTTCAAGTTCACCCAGAAGAGCCTTGAAAGAAAGACCTGCTGATCCACATCTAAAAATCAGCCATTATAACCCTGTGAAGCAGTTTTTTCTTTTTACATGACATTCATGTGTTGCCATGAGCTGGAATTGACCTAATGGCAACTGGTGGCAAACGAAAGATAAAACTGGGAGCAGGAAACCATCTGCCCCCTTCAAGTATTAGAGATATTTCTAAGAGCTTCTATCTACTCATAGCAAGAAAGGTTTTCACCTCTTTTGCTCTGCCCTTCTCTCCACATACCATATTCTATCTTCTGTCCTAGGACTTTAATGGAAATTAAAGAAAAAAAAATATCTTTAACTTATAGGAATTCCTTACTAGCTAATACCAGTTCAAAAAACTTTTGTGCTACTGAATCCTTAGCGCCACCTACCACTTAACTTTTATCTCTAACTCATATTCATACACCAGCATCCTGCAGTGAGCAAGGAGCATTCATTTAAAGCTGTGCTTCATACTGTAATAAGCTGGAAACCTGTGGAGTTCTTTCATCCTCGAGTGAGCGAGCTGGATCAGTGTTGGTACGCATTTTACCCCCCTTCTGAGTCATGACTTTACATCTTGTTAAGATGTTTAAGTTTTAAGGCTTCAGATTACAGGATTGATTGTGGCATTTTCCCTTTTATTTCTGGCAGTGGGAATGCTTTTTCCTTGATGAAGTGCCTTCTCTCCGCCCAAGCCCCTTTACAAGGGGTGAAGGTGATGACATGATTTATTGATTACCCCCAGGAATAACCACAGCAGCCTGAAATTAACTTTGACAATGACAGAGACTGTGGAAGGACTTCTTAGTTATTCCAACTTAGTTTCTGTCATCCAGCAGGGATTGTGCTGGAGAGTAAAATTTATATAAAAAGAACTCGACTTCTGCATAAGACTAGAGCACTGAGGGATATGAACAGTGCCACTAAGTGGTAGCCACTGCTGCCAGGTGAAGGTCAGATACCCCTGGATAGACCAGAATTCAGTCTTTATGATTTTAGTTGTTTTTACCCACGAAATACTATTATCTGCAAAGAAGTCTTTTGGGTGTAGTTTTCCTCAGTGTGGCTCTCTAACAGCAGTTTTCTAATGTGCTCTGGTAGCACAGTGCCTAAGGCATTTGACTACTAACCAGAAGGCTGGCAGTTCAAACCCATCAACCACTCACTCCTTAGAAGAAAGGCTGGGCAATCTAATTCCACAGAGATATGGCCTCAGAAACCTAAGGAGGGGTTGCTATGGGTCGCAAATGACTCAAAGACAGTGAATTTTTTTTTTTTTTTTAATGTATTTATAGAGTTAAAAAGCATTTTGAGAAAGTTTCATAGATACTAGTTTCTAGCCACAGACATATTGGACAGATACATAGTAGCGGACCCAAGTGTCAGCAGCAAGGCAAAAACAAAGCAAAGACACTGGCAGGGCAGGTGTCTTCTACTCCTCAGGATCATCAGGGAGCTGATGTAACTTGAGTTAGTTTCTCACTGATCCCTCTGCCTCTCCAGCACCTGGCCTCACTTACAAGTTCCCCTGAACTGGTTGGTTGGTTGTGGAGGAATGGTCATTAGAGAACACTCCAAATACACAAAGTACAAAAACATCCCAAAATGCTCAATAAAAATATAAAATCTTTCAAGTCCAAAGCATAGAAGAATGGCTCAAGAAATCCTCCACTCTCACTGTCTCTTTCTTCTTTCATAAACTTCAATGGTTTATGGTAAGAACTGTGTTTAGCAGAGTTCACAGTATTCATCGTTATCACTGTAACACAGTAATAATAATAATAATGTATAACCAATTGCTGTCATAGTCGACTTATGGCAATCCCATGTGTTGAAGTAGAAATGAGCTCCACAGAGTTTTCAATGACTGATTTATTGGAAGTAGATCACCAGGCCTATGTTCTGAGGTGCCTCTGGGTAGATCTGAACCTCCAAGTTTTTGGTTAGCAGGTGAGTACTTGAACCACTTGTACATCCCAGGGACTCCAACAGTAATGATAATGACCATTTATTGAATGTCGAGTGCCTGGCACTGTGAGATATTTCATGTGTATTAAGGCATTAATCCTCCCATAACCTCATGAGGTAGAAGCTGTATTATCTTTATTTGGCAGATGATAAACAAGCTTTGAGAGACTGGGAGACATACTCACTAGAACACAAACAGTCAAAGGGCAACACCAAAGTGAGTGCAGGCTGGACTAGCCCAAAAGTGGAGTGTGTGACACCACACATACCCTCCTCCTCAGTGGCCGAGTGAGGCCCCACGTTGATTTGTTGGAGCCTTGAGTAAACACCATCCTGTGCTTATTTTCTTTGTGGTTGGCTTTTTCAACAACACAGTATTGTAACTCTAGCTCCTCTCCAGGAAGGGGCATACACAACACTGATATCCCCATGCTCCCCACTGCTGCTATGAGCCTTCATGGCATACTGTGCTAATCTTCAATATTTCAAACCACAGAAATGAGCAGGATTCATGTATCTCTTTAAACATCTTCATTGGTACAGTATAATACTTAAGAGTCTTAAGGACCATCAACAGAGAATAAATATGCTTCTCCAGACATCAATAAAATAATTCTAAAGAGGACTACAGTCTACCTTGAGAGGAACTCATAGCAACCCACAGAACTAAAAGGGATCCATGGACCAGCACTTGAGCTTTAATTTCACATTTTGTCTCATGCAAGCTCTAGGATAGAGTGATCACCACCCTCACACAACTGTGATCATTTGGCAAAAATGATCTATCAAATATTTCTGCCTAACAAAGGAAATAATTCAAAAAATTAAATACTTCCTCTGTTACTGTATCTTTGAGTATAAACACAGTGGCTTCCTTGAGCTGCAACTAACAATGTGGCCAGAAGATGGCAGAGCAATACTATACATGGGAACCTGCTTTCTCCAAATTAACTTTGGGCAGAGAGAAAAGAATCTGGCACGAAATAAAAATTTTATTTATACAGAATTCCCTGAGCAATCTAAACATTGAACCCTGGTACTAATTAGCTGGTATGCTAATTGCCTTGGTTTTAATCTGTTTTAGGCCAATTTTAAAAGAAAGCCTCTTCTTTGCCTTGCTACTGCAGAACCAGAATCTATTTGGAAGCATGAAGTATGTTCACAAAATACATTCCCAGTATAGCTGCCACACACAGAGGGCTTCTAGATGACAGCGCAGGTACTTAATGATTAAATCTATTAACTAGGGAAGGTGACTTTATAGAGAAGAATGACTAGGTGCATCAATAAAAACTCCTTCTCAAATGAAGCCAAAATGAATAAACAGAAGAAAAGAGGAATCAATCATACCATTTTTTGTATGGTAAAAGCAACCCTTCAGTTATTCTCCTTAAAATAATTAAGGGGGAATACATGAAAGCAAAGGCCTGCACTTACCTGTAGTTCCTTCATATAATGGCTCCCTAGCACATTCGTTAAGGTCCTTCTCCTCTAAAAAAGACCTGGATGCTATTCCTGAATCAGAATCCAGCAATATCTGATTTTCACCAAGGCCAATGTCTGCAAAATGGCTACTCAATTCACAGTCTTCAAAGTCAGCAGTGAACTGGAGGGGGGTGTCATGAGAAGACATGGGGAATGTGCTTTCCAAAACCAGGGGAGAGCCAGGAGGGGACAAAGAGGAAAGAGAAGACCTGGAGGAGAGGGATGTCACAGACTTGGGAACCTCAGTCAGCGGGGGACTGTGGCTGGTAGCTGTGGCTGCCGCTCCACAGGGGTCACTCTGGCCAGGCTGGCTGGGGGACTTTACCACTTCATTTTCATGGATGGTGGTGATGGGTCCAGAAGGAATGTAGCCACCTTTCTCTTGCAGAAGGAAGTCCAGTTTATACTGATAATCCATGTCTATCTGATCACCCTGGCTGTTGTAATAGAGCTCACTAGAGCTGAGGGAGTTGAGTGACCCCCTGCTGGAGGTGTTCAGAGATCCCCGACTAGATGCCAGGGAGCCCAGGCTGCTCCCAGAAGACATGGACAGAGTGCTGGCAGAGAGGCTGGGAAAATAACAACACACACACATTGTAAAACTGTTAAAATATGAAAAATTCAATCTAGGCACAATCTCTTCAGAGTCCCAGAGGGAATCCAGTGATGCGAAAACATAATCAGTAACTAAAGAAAAAGAAACTTGCTATTTATACCACTCTTCTTTAAAATTCTTTCTTCTATTTACGAGGGTTTTTTTTAAAAGGATTATATACTTATTCACATACTTGCACTGATTTCCAGAAGCGATTTTGCAATTTAAAAGTATGAAAGAGGAAGCAAAAAAAAAAAAAGAAGAAGAAGAAGAAATAGGAGTGTTAATGCAATTATTTTGCTCAAAGAATAAAACATTTTCCTTTTTAGAGAGGAAAGAGAAAAAAGGCAAGCTTTTAAAAACAAAGGTTATACAAAAAGCCCGTGGGTCTACTCAGATCTGTCCTCTTTTCTGTGTATGTGTGGAAGAAGTGAACATTTTTCTAATTAACATAAGAAAATCTATGGATAATTATTTCAAGCCAACTCTCTGCCACCCTCCTTTTTTAAAAGGAAGGATGATAGAATATAAGTGTTATTTTCCTAAGTATTTATTGGTAGCTAGAATAGATCTTATTTCTCCTGGATATAATTCAAACATATTCCAAATATGACCATGGGGTTCATGAAAAATATCCATGCAGCTTTGAGTTTGGGCACTCAAACTTTCATTGTATTAGTGATTGTTTCAATCACTTTCAAATAGTTGAAAACAGAGTAACAAGTAATCAAAGATAAACTAAAACACACCTGAAAGCAGTTAAAAGCAAATCCCTCCCCCAAGAACCTTACTGGCTTACCTTTTCAGTTGTGAATGAAAGTAAGTAGTTAATTTAGTAGTTTCTTCAAGTTTCTGTAGCAGCTCTTTTCTTCTCTCTTCCAATTTCAATCTAAGAAAAAACAGAAATGAATTTATTTTTAAATGAATTAAAGGATGAAAATGGAAGGAAAAGATTAAAAAGAGAACAACTGTCATTATACAGACACTGCATATCAAGAAGAGGAAATCCGAATGGACTCTACAGAGAGAAAATGGGACAACCAGCAAGAAATGGCATGGGCAGAACCACAAACAGCCGAGCAAAATGGAGGAGGAGAGTTGTATCAAATCTCCAATGTTACTGGGAATTTAAAAATTTTCCTATTCTAAAGTGTTCTTAACCGCTCTTACGAGTTACAAAAAGGATAATGAGGAGGGAGACAAAAAAAGAAAAGACTAACAAAAACAAGAGAATCCTCCTACAGAGCTGTGATTTGGTTTCACGTTTCTAAAACATTTAATGGCAACAAGGTCATCCTATGCACTGAATTTAGTGAAGATTGTCTGAAAATAATATTTGGTGATGAAAATTCCAGTATATGATTTGATAAGAATTTTTGCAATTAAGAAACAAATCAGTCCATATTGCCACTGTGAGCTAAATGGGCTCAACTGTTTAAGCAAGAAAATGACATACAAGTGATTATCCTTCCTAGGGGTCACTTATGAGTCAAGTCTGACTTGACAGCACACAACATGTGTGGCACATCTTATCACCTGCATCAGATTATCATAAAATTTTAACCATATTCAACTGTTTCATTTTTTATGTAAGTTTTTAAAGTTAGAGTATCATGGGAATTGTGTATGTGAGTAATAAGTTATTTAAAAGTATATCAAGCATCCACAAACTTATGTGACTAAGACCTTGCATGAGGACAATCCATCCCATCTGAAGGTCTTTGGATATCACTGGATTGGTTCAAGGGTAATCCCACCACCACCAGAAGGAAATTTAGAAAAATACCATGATTTCTATTGTCCTGAATTTGCTGCTTACTAGATCTGGGCCAATAAACAACATCATGGTATGGAGAGAAAAGATTGAAGTTGTCAAGTATTTCGTTTTACTTGGATCCATGATCGACACCCATGGAAAAGGTAGTCAAGATAACAAATGACATATTACATTGGGAAAATCTGTTGCAAAAGACCTCTTTAAAGTGTTAAAGAGCAAAGATGTCACTTTAAATACTAAGTGTGCTTGACCCAAGCCATGGTATTTTTAATAGCCTCCTATGCATGTGACAGCTGGACAATGAATAAAGAAGACCACAGAGAAGTGATGCATTTGAGTTGTGGGGTTGGTGAAGAATACGGAATGTTCCACAGACTGTTAGAAGAATGAACAAATCTGTCTTGGAGGACGTACAGCCACAGTGTACCACCTTAGAAGTAAATATGCCCAGACTCTGTTGTACTTTGGTCTGTTGTAAGAAGGGACCAATCTCTAGAGAAGGATATCACCATTAGTAAAGTGGAGGGTCAGTGAAAAAGGAGAAGACCCTCAACAAGACGGACTGACACAGTGGCTGCAGCAATGGGCTCGAGCATGGCAACAACTGTGAGGTTGACACAGGGCTCAGCAGTGTTTTGTTCGCTGTACACAGGGCCACTACGAGTTGGAATCAACTCAATGCCACCTAACAACACATCTATATCCTTAGGCAAGTCTCTTAATAAAGGACCTCACCTTTCTCACCTGTAAAATAGTATTCATAATCTTACCGCGTCTACCTGAAGGAGTCCTAGTACTGGAGTGATTAAGCACTCGCTAACTGAATGATCAGCAATTTGAACCCACCGGTTGATCTATGGGAGAAAGATGTGGGAGTGCACTCTCATGAAGATTAAAACGAAAACCAAGGCAAACACACTACCGTGGAGTCAGATCCGACTCACAGCAACCCCTCTTTGGCTTTCCGAGGCAGTATCACTATGGAACTAGATTGCCCAACCTTCCTTCTGAGGAGTGGCTGGTGTGTTTGAACTGCCAGCCTTCTGGTTAGCAGTCAAATGCCTTAGGCATTACACCACCAGAGCTCTTCTCGTAAAGATTACAGTCTTGGAAATCCTATGGGTCAGTGTGATTCTGTCCTGTAGGGTTGTTATGAGTCAGACTTGATTCAATGGCAACAGCACTGGTGTCTACCTGGGTGGTGCAAATAGCTAACTGTTCAGCTACTAAAAAAACATGGCAGTTTGAACCCACCCATGGACTCCACAGTGGAAAGACCTAGCTATCTGCTTCCAGAAGTTTACAGCCTTGACAGCCCTATGGAGCACAGCACTACTCTGCACACATGGGGTCACCATGAGTTGAGATCAACTCAAGGATTTGTTTTTGGTGTCTACTTGACATAGTTCTTAAAGGGATCAAATGGAGTAATACATGTGAAAGTGCTCTACAGATAATAAAAGTATCACTTGTTTAAAACCTCAGCTTCTACAGCAAGGTGGCGAGATAAAAATCAATTAATTTAGAGAAAAAGAAAAATTCTAAGTTTCAACTTTAAATTGTTATATATGCCTTAGGCAGTAAAGAAACAAACCTGTATTTTATTTCTATATTTTGATGTGTGAAAAACACAATTATATTTTTAAATAAAAATTTTTTTTTTTGCCATTTTATTTATTACAGACAGTCCTTGGATTGTGAACAAGTTCCTAAATCTGCCTTTAAGCTGAATTTGTATGTAAGTTGGAACAGTTAGGTACAGTTCATATCTAACATCAGTTAGTCAAATGTTTGTTTTAGTATATAGTTTATAGTGTACCTTTGGATCCGACTCGAAGGTAGTGAGTTTTGTAGTTTATTTCTATGCATAAAAAACATTAAAGAAACACTTCTAGATACACTAAAATATCTTTAACATAATACAGTAGTAATGATAATATTTTGATGTGTGTTGCAGTTATTGTTATTATGAACCATAGTAGGTACCTTGCATTTTTAATATACTAAGTTTTACTGGGATTTGTTCATAACTATGTTGTCCAAAGTTATTCATTCTTACCCAGAGATTGTCTGCACTTCAAAGGGTGATAAATTATTAATTCACAGCTTTCAAAGGTATTATTACTTTAAAAGAACAGTCCCATTTTTCTGTTGCTTAATTTTTCACATATAAAAAAAACAAGAAAAAGAATTATTATGAACTAGATTAACTGAATTAGAAGGTACATAGATGTCAGGGGGTAAAAAACAAAAATATACTAAAACCCATGGCATCTGAAATAGAAGAAATGCTTTTGAAGTTTTGAAACCAAAAGTATCTTGCAAATAAATGGATGCTTTTTTCCAATGTTGTAAGGAGGTTTCAATTTGACATCAGAATTTAATTGTGCAACTTTTGTTACACACTGACATTTAGAAAACAATGCTTTTCTACTCCCAGGCAGCAATGACACCCTCCTCTAGGAAACTGTTCAGAGGCTTCTCTTCCATGTCTCCATTATGGTTACTCAGAAATACGGATGTTTTTTGCCTCCTTTTTCACATCTTCCCCCATGAAGATCCTAAATTCTAGAAGGTAGACATCAGCTCTTTCACCTTCTTTTACCAAAGCTGTCTAAGAATAATGTACCTTTCCCCAGCATCTCCCTTCATTTTGGCATCTTAGATAAGACTTCGATTAGGAAAAAGATAATGAAGCCACTAGAGAAAGTCATAGACACCCTTCTTATGCAGCACCTCTCACTCACTCTCCTGGGTTTAGCAACTGACTCCTGTCTCTATGTAAACACCAACATCTGTCCCAGCAGGAGCTGGAAGTCTTACTCAGATTCCAGATGTACTCACAGGAAGCAATGTCCCCAATTTCCTCTGGGCCAAAGTCGAGAAAAATTTGCTTGATGTTAGCCCCTTCAATAAGGGACATCCCTGTCTTCCATGCCCTTCTATGCCTGTGTTTCTAGTTTTCCTGAGTGAGGAAGAGTCTTTTTAATCTGGTTCCTAAAAGATACCACCTCACCACCCCAATGCCTTATTCCGTACTCAGGCTGCTCCACACCATCTTTTCAGCTACCCTTTGCAAAGTTTAGGATCTTTAGGGCTCTCTGCTTGGCCCTCACTGCCCCTGAGGGAGCTAATGATTCAGACCATTTTCAGACCACCCCTTTCCACCTAAGGAAAATTTCATGTGATCTATACAAATAGTCCGTCCCTTTTGTTTTTTTTCCTTCCTGTGTCCTTCCCTCCCATGCACTCCCTTCCCCCTGAGCTATCTCCCTGTGCAAACACTGCCCTTCTCTTCTCCTAAGACTGATCACTCCAAGGAGTGTATCTACCTGATGTAAAAGTTCAGCCCATATGCCTGTCTATTTTTTGGCTAGAAGCCACAGGGGTGAGCTCACTTCCAGACCTGAAAGGTAACTAGGGACAATACTCTCAGAAGTCTCATCAGCCTCTATCAGAACAGCAAACCTGGTCTTTTTTTTTATGATTTTGAGTTTTGTTCCACATTGTTCTCCCACTCTACCCAGCATCTCCTGCACCAATCCCCCTCCAAGTGGTTGACAGTGGTGGCTGACAACCAGGCACCATCTAGCTCTTCTTGTCTCATGCTCATACAGGATTATGATCACATGGTCTACTAGTCCCCTGAAGTAATTGTTTCCATGTATCTCTGGTTTTCTTCATTCTTCTTTGCTCTGGATGAGGAGAGACCCATTGCTGCATCTAGATGGGCACTTGGGAGCTTTTAAGACCCCAGTTGCTATACACCAAGGTAGGATGTAGAACGATGTTTTTGTGTAGTATGTTATGCCACTTGAGCTTGATGTCCCCTGCAACCATGGTCCTGAGCCCACATGTCCAATTACTCGCTCCCTCGTCCTTGTCCCTTGTCAGCTCTACTATATACCTGGACATTCTTATAACACATATAAACATGCTTGTAGAAACACTGTCTGCCAACCCTATACATGGTCATGGCATACTCCCCTCCCCCTCGCCCAGCCATAGCTATCAATCAGACTGTCTATCCATCTATCCATTAAAAAAATAAATGACACTCATATCCCCATCCAATTGCTTTAAAAAAATTTTCAGAAGCAGTTTCAAAAATATTCAAGTAATTGTTGTTGTTGTTAGCTGCCATCATGTCAATTCAGACTGTTGGAGACTCCGTGCATGCAGAATGCAACTGTTCCATAGGGTTTTCAAGGCAGAAAGATAAAGATCACCAGGAGCCTCTGGATGGCTTCAAACCGCCAACCTTTCAGCTGCAGTCGAGCACTTAGCCATATGTAAGGTTACAGAAGGCTAGCGGTTCATACCCACCAGTCACTCCTCGGAAGAAAGATTGGGCAATCTATTTCCATAGAGATATCACCTCAGAAACCCAAGGAGGGGTCGATATGAGTTGAATCGACTCAACGGCAGTGAATTAGGGTTTTTTTTTTGTTTGGCAATTACATGGCAAAATTCCTAAAATTTGTGAGAAAATAAGGAACTATATTAATATTATATCAACTATAAAAAAGTAGTTTAAGAAATCTCAGTGACTATATGGGGGGAATATGAAAGACATGTGAAATGTCCTATACCATGAGAAGTTTTTTCATTTGAGAGCAATTTCTCTCTTGACCCAATAAACCTTCACAATGAACATCTCCCTTCCCAATGTGCTCTACTGCCATTAGGCGGCGAGCTTAGACACTGCTATGGGCCCAGTTAGGAACAGAGCTGGGCATGGCATGATCACAGACAGTGGCTGAATATTCACATGACTTTAGCAGTTTCAGAGACTAATGTAATGACTCAGAATCCTGCCTGAGGCCAACTCTCAAATAATGAGAAATCTACAATATAAATGGAAAACAGAGGAAATTTTTGGGAAGTTCAGCAAGTGGTTTCTTTGACAGTTGTGTAGGTACCAAAAAGAAATTGAGAGATTTTGGTGTTGGTGGAGGTACAATCTGTTCTGAGATGAAAGTTAAGTTTTCTATCCTGAATTTTATCTCTAGAATTATCTCCACTTGCCTTACCACTGAGGGAGACAATGCTTGCTGATGTTTCCCTGCCTTCTAAGGCATCCTGTTTCAGTTCAACACTAGCAACCACCAAAGCAGAAATATACATACAGTATGAAGAAACAATAAAGGGAAAAGAGCCTCCAAGAATAGCAGTGAGAAAATTTTATAAGGATCAAGCAAGGAAGTTTAAATCCTTCAACTTCCCTGCAACATACATGGATTTGATTTTGGCCAGGGACATTGGAAAGGAATTAGGATTCATTTTTTTGTGGAATGTTAAATGATTTGACTCTTCTGAATGACTCAGGAAGTCAACATATTACAAATATAAAATATGTACATTTCTGTCCCTGCTAACATTCAGTCATGGAGGGGCAAGGCCATATACAGGTTAGACAAAATATGCACACTGCTTACTGTCCACGACACAACCTCATGATGAGATCTGACTAAATATACAATTACGGATTACATACCTCCCCTTCCCGATGAGTTCAAACCTACTGCTTCTACTGGAAATTTGACAGTTATTTCATGTGTGCAAACAAAAGTATAAAACTCAAATGCTAGGCAGTTAGGAACAAGCTTTATGTTTAAGATTACTTCATTAGCCATTTTTTTTTTAAAGCTCTAGCCCTATTAAAAAAGACAAGCAACACATGATACTACAAAAGCTAATTAAAACAAACACTCACCTATTTTTTCTATAAAAGCTATTTATAGGCCCTTCTCAGAGCCACATGCTGCAAAGCAGAACAGCTGAGATGGACTCAGTAGCACATTAAACATGTATGATTATATAACATTTATTAAGAGCTACAGAGTCCACAAAATATTACTTTTTTTTAATGAGTCACCTAAAAGATACTCATTTCATCATACTCACAGATGAATATCAAACTTTTACGCTATCGACTAAAGATACCCAAACACAGACACTCACAACATAAATGGTAATTCAGGAAAAATCTAATTTAATCATTTAATTCAGAAAAAAACTATTTAATTCTGCCTTGGCTTGTCATCTTTACTTTGTATCCCATTTTGCCTCTCTCAGATGGATTATCACCTGGCCAGCTTTCTCACTCCTGCCATCAGGATGATCTTTCAGTTGGCACCAACAGACAAAGATGTTAGTGCAAGTGGGAAAGAAAAAAAGGAGAAATGAGGGAGATGATGACAATTATTTGAGAGTAAAATAATGTAATCTGCAGAGACCT
Source organism: Orycteropus afer afer (assembly GCF_000298275.1). Classification (NCBI taxonomy): domain Eukaryota; kingdom Metazoa; phylum Chordata; class Mammalia; order Tubulidentata; family Orycteropodidae; genus Orycteropus; species Orycteropus afer. Next base: position 3,229,943 of record NW_006921660.1, read on the forward strand.
TTCCTGGGGGTATTTCTTCATGCTCCTAAAGCTCTAGTGCTATAGCTAAACATTTTCTTGATTAATGTGTTAACTCACAAAAGCCAACTTCACCAAATGGTTAAACTAAATGGGCAAGTTCCACATGCTTAATACCTAATCAAGAATGTAAGGGTTTTTTTTTTTTTTTTTTTTTTTAACTGACCTCCCCTACTTTTCAAATGTTGTGATATTATGTAACAACCATAGACATTTATAGAAGACAAAAAATTAAAAGGTAAAATGCCAAGAATTATTTAAAAAAAAAAAAGGCAACTGGATTATGGCTGTGTGTTTAAAATTTACCTCCATTCCACTTCAAACTGTATTCATGTGAATTTCTCTGCTGTCATTCTGGAAAGATGCTCCTCCTTACTTACTAGGCCCCTAAAGGATAGCTAGGCCCCGGTTCTAAAGGGCTACATGGTCTATGGCTAAAACAGGTGTCTGACCCTATCAGTCAGAATAGGACAGAGCTCAGGCACACCCAGAGCTTCCCTTGCTTACTACTCCAGCTTATCTGTTTGCAAAACTGGAGTTTTCAGATTCAATGATCAATTTACAGCCGCCCACAAAAAGATAAGAAACATTGCTTAGAGTATTTTCCTTACATTTACACCTGCTTCAGAAAAAGGGTTTCAACTGACAAACAAAATCCAAGTGAACATTTTGTGACCTGTTAAGATATCCAAGGGAGCAAGCTGTCTTTCCCTTGTGAAATGAAAAGCAATAAACTTTTGCATTTTTGTGAGTAATAAAACCCAGAATAGAAAACTTCGGTTGCTGTAACAGTCTAGATAATCTTTCTTATCAGGGTACAATAGTTTATAGCTATTACTATCAGACTCAGTCAGTTATGCACTGCATTCCTGATTTTATGTCAACATTCCTTAGTTATTTAACATCTGTCACAGGCATTTTCAGGTTCCTGACAAACACAGAAGAACTGATAATGCACAGTATCAAGAGGGTGTGCTTTATTGCTCTACAGAAAGAAAGTCCTTTTGTGCCATTTCTCAGTCCACTAATAACACATGCATTTGAGATTTCCAATGGGAATTTACCAGAGAAGATGGCATCCAGGCATACCTAAGACACACCCACAAGGTCTAGCCTGTCTTGTCCCTCGGGAGGAAAACAAACCTCTCGGCCAGAGCCTGGCTGGGTATGCTCCTCACGGACAGCAGCTCTTCCTCCAGCCGCTGCCTTTCAGCTTCCAGGTGCTCCAATTCATCTTGACTGCGTTTTTGAGGAGTGACAAACTGAAGCTCTTTCAAAAGTTCTTCTTTTTCATGAATCAGCATAAGTTTTTCCTTCTCAATATCCAGCGCCCCAGGCCAGGCCTCACTGTCCAGTTTTGACAGTTCGATTTTTAAGTTAGCCATACTAAATTAAAGAGATAAAAGAGAAATGCACAGACTTAGAACTTCCATGAAAGAGAAAATATAAGTCAGGCAAAGTTATGGGACAAACCGCTGTTCTCACTGTAACTTCCTCTGGGCCTAACTGGTTACATTTAGTTTTTATCTGCTTCATTTCCTCCACCATTAACATGTGAGTAAGCATACCTACCCAACTAACAAAAGGTGACAGTGAAAGTACACAGGAGCTTAAGCAGCAGAGTGCTCTTGGTACCCAGGCAAGTTGGCCTGACACGGGTCCCTGGTGTGAGATGACGTGAGAAGACCCACAGGGCTTCCTTTAAAACACTGAGATTTTATGTCATCATTATAGATCTTGTTCTTCTAGGCAAGGCACTGTCCCCTGGTAAAACAGTAATCCTTCAGAGTAGGTTGGGAATTAGCCAGTCATGGAAGGAAAAGGGTAGAAAAGAGGGAAGTGGCTTGGCCAGCCAGTATGAAAGCAAAGTCAATCTATCAAGGTTCTACCATTGCCAGAGAAAAGGGGGCAGTGGCCGAGCACTTGTGCGGGCACTTGATACACTACACCTGTCCCTCACTTACTGACTATTTTCTTATCCAATATTCTGCATTTACGACAATAATAAAAACCGTACTATCCAACTATTCTATTCATTAATAATGTATGTCCAGCAGTAACAAACACCAGGGTGTGAAGTAAGAGTAATGCAGGCTGTTAGAGTTAAGGCTACGTGTAAACTTGGCTGGGCCATGATTCTCAGTGGTTTGGAAGTTATGTAATGACGCAGTCATCCTCCATTTTGTGATCTGATGTGATCACCCCTCCATTTCTATATAATGCCAATTTTCACATAGCAATTTGGTCTTTGGAACCTAACTATATCATTAAGTGAGGAATGGGTATACTACACTCAACTGATTGTCATCTACATACAGTGACTTGGTGATACATGACGGACCAGTACACAGTGGACCTGTACCAGCACAGGCAGATAGCTGAGGTGACAGAACTAGAGTGACAATAGGTGCTGAAGGGCGGGAGACTGGGATGAAAGGAGGAAGAAAAGCAACAAAGGCAAACTCTTCTGGTCTCACGATTTTGCTTAATCCCAGATTTCACTATGTCTAGAACATCATAGGAGTCCTGGTGGTACAGTGGTGAAGTGCTCTGCTGCTAACCCAAAGTTGTCAGCTTGAATCCATTAGCTGCTTCATGGGACAAAGATCTGGCTATCTGCTTCTATAAAAACTACAGCCCTGGAAACACTATGGGGTAGTTTGATTCTATCCTAAAGGGTCACTATGAGTTATAATGGACTTGACAGCAACAGGTTTGGTTTGGGTTTGGTTTAGAACATCGTACTAAATGATAAAGTTAATGTGACTTCCAATTCAATATGAATTTCTTGACCACTTGTATCAATTAATTTCCTCTGCGTCACTGTGAAGACAATCACAATTTTTCACCAGGTTAAAAAAAGCTATTTTGACAATAAGCATAAGATCAAGGTAAAAGTATGAAAAGAACTTTTCATACTGGCATAAGACCTCCATGTTCCCATAAAAAAAATGTTGGATAATTACACTGGATACGTTACAGCACATACTCAAATATGAAAAACACACAGGAAATGGGGATTTATTATTTCCTTTTTTATGGAAGGAACTACAGAAATAAAGAAAAAAGGTGAATAAAAAAACACAGTTAGGAATAAAGATGATAACAATTCTACATTCTTGTGCTGTAAGTTTTATGTTTTAGTTAAAAATAAAAGTGCCATCTTAAATTGGCACTGCATTATAAAGTACTTCTGATTTCACCCAACGTCTGCACTTATGATAGATGTAACATCAGCTATTCTTCAGCTTTAACCACAAAACCATAAACAACTGTCTCAACGTACTAGAAAATTAATCATCAAAATGCTAAATAAGCATGATATTATTAGCTTCATTAAGCACATAAAACAAAGGCTGAAAGGAGAAAACAAGTTTCAGAGAAACAAAACCCGCCTCTTTACTTATTCAGAATTGAAAAGGAAAAACCATTTCTAACATATGCATAAACCCTTCAGATTTATCATCTCTTAGCATCACTATTCACTTTAAAACAAAACTCCAAAGAGGAATATGATAGCAATGCAACCAAATTGGAAAGAACCAATGTCTTAAGTGTTTATGTGGTTTAATTAACAAATTGAACTGAGAACAGTTAAGTAATGAAGGAAAGAAAGGGACCGATTATGTCTGTGATCACATATTAGGTAGGTCTTGAATTTTATTTTAATTTTATGGAGCTTTGGTGGTATAGTGCCTAAGGCATTTGACTGTTAACCCACCAGCCACTCCAAGGAAGGAAGACTGGGCAATCTACGTCTGTGAAGATTTACCACCTTAGAATCCCAAAGGGGGTTCCCATAAGTCAGAATCTACTTGATGGCAGTGAGTTTGGTTTGATTGGAATTTTATTTTGGAAATAGTAGTCAAACCTAGGCCACAGAATATAAAGAAAATTTCTAGGAGCACCTAGGAAAAGAAACACTACAGAAGCTCCAGATGCAACTAACTGTTGCTGGTTAAAGTAAAGCAAAAGCTCAAGCTAATCCAAGGGAAATAGTGTCAAGCCCTCAAGAACTCAGGGGTATATAGCCTGGTTCTGAGTTACGGCCATTCTCCTTCAGAAAAAGAGACAAATTCTGGGCTGTGTTCATATTAGAACCCAGGAGACTTGGCTACTCAAGGGTGTAGTGTCCTTAACATGAGAGCCACTAACACCATCTACCCCTAAGATTCCACATCGTTGTTGTTGTTGTTATTTGCGGTCGAGTCAGCCCCGACTCATCAGCAGGGCACAAAGCAACTCCCAACACTTACTGCCAGACAAATCCGTGGGGGCACTGAGGAAGAGACAATATAGTATACAAAAATCTTCCTAACCTTAAGAAATTTATAATTTACCTGGAAAAATTTAAAGCCATTAAAATTAGCCAAGTAAATTGTTGTTCAGAAAGACTAAATGACTTGCTCAAGGTCACATGGCTAATAATAAGTGGAAGAAAGCTTGAGTTTCTCTCAGTAAATTAAAGAACTAAGTAACATTAGTAACACCTGTTACATAGAGGCAACTATTGTAGTTAGGCAGACTAAATTATTACTTTGTTCAGTCAGATAACCTTTAAACCCTCCTCCCCAAAAGCCATACAAACTGGAACAGCAGAAAACAGGGGACCCCTTGAGACTATTGTCCTGAGACACTCTTTAAACCTTAGAACGAAGTCTACCACTGAGATCACCTTTTAGCGAGAAACAGCAGAGTGGCACACAAAAGAAAGATATTACCCAAAAGATTGCTGCCCTGATTGAAAACCATCAGTATGAAACCAAAAAGTCAACAATTTCTCAAAAACAAAGATGAAGAGATAAGATGTCAGGGGAACTAAAGCACTAGAAAGAGAACAAACACAACACAATTAAAGAGAATGCTGACAAATTGTGATAAATGTAATTAATGTCACTGAACAATTTTTGTAGAAAATTGTCGAACATGAACCTAACTTGCTTTGTAATCTTTCACCAAAAACTCAACAAAAGATTATTTTTTAAAAATTAAGACAATTATTTTTAAATTAGTATCTTCATTAACAACGGATATACTTCAATAGTCAAGGTCTGTAATTTTTCTAGTAAAATTGCCTTCCCTATGGTAGAAAACAATGATACTCTAGTAGGTTCTATGAGCTTTTCATGCTTAGGAAAAGGAACATGATAAATTTCTCTGTCTCCTGCACAGTAACAATGCAATTTTCATAATGTCTTCCTAAATAATAAATCAATAGCACGTTTAAGCTTTTCAAAATAAAATAATGAAATCAAATGTATCAGTATGACCCTATTCCTCAAAATAAACAAGGTGTTCTGTATTAGAAAACTATTTGAGGCTACCCTGTAGATAAGGGGGGAGCTCTGGTGGCATAGTGCCTAAGGCATTTGACTGCTAACCAAAAGGTTAACAGTTCAAACCCACCAGACACTCTGCAGAAGTAAGACTGGGTAATTTATTTCTGCAAAGATTTACCACCTCGGAGACCCAAAGGGGGTCGCTATGAGTGAGAATCAATTACATAGCAGTGAGTTTTTTTTTTTTTTTTGTTAGTAGATAAGGGGAGTGAACTCTCTTATGCCTCACCCTAACAGAGTCACAGGTAAGAAAAAGAAAGCACAGGGGTTAATAAGAATTTATAAAGTAAAGGAGAAAAATCAGAATCTTTCCTCCTTCCTTAAGAAATAAGTAAATTGAAATACACCTCAGCACCTTCTAGGCCATTAGCAATTAGTCTTCACTTTAAAGCAAAAGAACACACTAAAAGATGTTTACCTTAGAACTCAATAGCTACTAAGTCCTCTGACTGAGCCACTGTATCAAGTTTCTAGCTGAGAAAGTAATCTTCTCACTTTTAATTGTGAGTATTTTACAAGCTCCAAGCCTCTTTTTTCCAGAAGACAAAGGGATCATTTCATTCCTACACAACTTTCACACAACTTCTCATAGTTCTCTCTATTCTTTAGCTTTGGTGGAGAGGAAGAGAGAGAAAAGAAAGGGGACTCCACAGGCCTTACTTTCTGAAAAACTGAAGGGTAACCCTGGTAAGAACGCTAAGCCAACCTCACATGGGAGTGCCCAGCAGATGTCACTCTAAGAGTAAAGATCAGCTCTGGAAAAGAAAACACAGGCCCACCGACCATTGAACTAAACAGCTCCCCTGTCATTACCTTCTTTTGGCTTCTTCATACTGTAGGCTTAGCCTGACCTTTTCAGCTAAATTTGATCTACTTCTCACTCCAATCTAGTAAAAAACAAAAGGAAAAAAGTCAATTAACTCTGCTAATGAATAAAATAAACTGCTTTTGTTTCTAGGAAGTACAAGAAATTGAAAAGCTAAAGAAGATAGTACTAAAATTGGGAACACCAGTTTAAAAAGGCACTAACTTCATAGTCTCAGTAGGAGCAAACATTCCTTTTTAATTCAAGCTTGTCTGTTTCCTCAAAGACTAAGTCTTTAACACCATTTTTTCCACACATTAAATTCAAGATAATAAAAATATCAGGTAAATGTTTCTGGTATCTAAGACTTTATGAAGGGTGTGCAGGTCAATAAAATTTATGAACTGGAACTAATTTCTTTGTCACTATGAGTCAAAATTTCCATCATTTAGCCTTCAATGGTATAAAATATAAACTAAGTAACTTCAAGGATTAATTTTTCAAACAGGTAAGCTCTACTGTTGCTCTCTACCTGACTTTTACTTTCAAAGCCCATACTTCAAAGAAGCCTAAGAGAAATACAAAAATAATTGGAAATTTATTAAGAAGTAAGTACTTGCTAATGACTTCTCAAAAGGGAGAATACAAAACTGTGATAATATCTAAGGCACCGTAAATATTTTCAAATGTCAGGTATAAATCACAAATTAAATATTTTAATATACTCAACTTCAAATTAAAGAAAACAAGCTTTCTTACTAGTTTTAAAAGGTATGATGTTTATGTTTCCCATTAGCCTTAATGTTTATTTGAAAGGACTCTAAACTTAATGGGAAAAAGTAAGATTTCATGTATCTCTAGCTTTTCAACAGTGTTTCTGAATAAACAGAGTATGAGAAAGTTTGAACAAAGCTATTCATGTGTATAAATCCTGATACACTTGGCACCTAGACAGAAAAGATAAGGCTATGATTCTTAAAACCAATCTTACGTATATCAAACACTGAATGAACACAGCAGAAATCAAAACTACACATCTAGCTCCTGTTCCACTTTGCAATCCATATTGTAATTAAGGCTCGTCCAGGACAGTATGTAGGGTACCCTCCCACATATGTAACTTACATCTCCGGAAATGCTCGTTTGTGACCCAGCATCAAGGGTCTGTCTGGAGAGAGATAAATGAGAGTTCACAGGACTGGATCTCAAGTCTGGCTCAGATCTGCCAATGCTCTGATCCAAATGAAACCGCTCCTGCAGCTTAGCAAGACTCTGTTCAGGAAATAAAAGTATTTCATCAAGCTTACTACTTAAGAGGGCAATTTTTTCTCATCAGTCAAAACGAAACTAATGAAACTAAGTGATCATTTGAATGGAAAAAACAAGTTCACAATTTCACATACACACATGCAATTTCGGAAGTAAGAGATGTTTTATTAAATGGATGATCTTACCTTTCCAAAGAATGCATTTCTCCATGAACAATGGTTTCTTTGTATTTAATACATGTATTTCCTATTTTTAAAACTTTATTAATAAGAAATCTCTATTTTAAGAAGAATTACTGGCATTATGCAATAAACATTATGGAATCATGAAACACCTACCTATATAATCTCAAATTAGATATAGCAAGAAAACTTCCTGCTTAGAAGACTTCTAACAATTACATCATTTTATAGCTGGATAGCATACAAGAGGTAATAACTCAGCCCACATTAATGTCAGAGATGAGGAAACCAAGATCCAGAAACTGAGGTGGTAAGGGGTGGCACTAACTAGTCTGGCACCAAGCCTGTCTGTTTTACCACATGGCAGTGCTTGGTTTGGTAAAGTGAACAGTCAAAAAGCTAGTGTGTCTACAGTCTGCACGTGGGTTTAAGATACTGGGTTCTTATCTAAATTGCTAAAAATAAAGACAAACAAACAAAAATCTGCAATAATACTAGTAAAAAATAGTAAGGTATCCATTAACTGTCATCTTTAAGAAGAACCAGGCTTAAATCCTGATTATTTGAACTTCTTATGATAAGAAATTAAAAATACCAGAGAACTGATACTTGTTTTTGACCTAACTTTCTTGATTTTCTTTCAAAGGGATATTTATGCAAAATGTATACTGAAAAGGATAAAACTAGTTTCTAACAGTATTAAAAATGTTCACATCAAATAACATGTTATAGAAAAGAACAGAAAACTTTTAGTCACCTTAGGCAAGTCTTTTCTATTTTCTCATCTGTAAAATGAAAAGGCTGGACTAGATTACTATTTTTCAAACCTATCTCTGGTAACAATGCACTAAACCAATATAGTGAGTTGTGACTAGTATGTTTTTGAATGACCTGGAAGAGCCAGATAATAAAATCACAATGATGATTAAGTAGGCATATTCTGTGAAATTTATTTTAATTATATGTGTGTGTGTGTCTGTTGGCTCAGACATTTGTGTGTTACTGGGTTTGGATGCAAAACATTTCTTACTGTGGGTTGTGGTCAAAGAGAATTGAAAGTCACCAAAGATACATAATGTCTCTTTCAGCTCTCTTATCTATCTCTGTATCTACTAATTAATTGTTCTCTATACTTTATTAATTGAAGAGGAATTTACTCTTATAATATAATCTGGCATGTGTATGAATCCAATGATTACATGGAAGAATCAAAGATGACCTAAAACTGCTGAAGGACAAGAGTCCAGTGTTAATTTGTTCAAATTCCATTAAGTTTTTAATTTATTATTATTTTTTTTATTAAGGGCCTACTATGAGCATTTTGGGAATTGCTGATTTAATCTGCAGGACCATTGCAGAACAAAAATATAATAAATACAAATAAAGTCTTGTATGTACTATCTAAACCACATATTCTGGTTTGAGACTGTCTGAATTTGAACCCCACTCCTGCAGCTTTAAGCAAATTATTTCACTGCTCTGTGCTATAATTTCCCCATCTATACACTAAAGACAATAACAGTGTCTACTTTTAGTGTTGCTGTGAGGACTGAGTTATTTATATGTAATACAGAACAGTGCCTAGCACAAAGTCAGTATTTATAAGTAGTTGCTGTTACTGTCTTTTCTATTAGATCCCTTCAAAGTTCTTGAACATTTATCCGTATTCCACTAGCATTTTGAAAACTGACATGAGTAGTCAAACATAGTACTTAAATGTAGAAGTTCTACTGAGAATGCAAACATCATGACTATACCTAACATTTTCTGAAAGACAAGGACTGAAAAGGTAAGGAACTCCATATACGTAAAATACAAAGAATTCTTGAGGTTTGCAATAATTATGGGATGGAGGGGAGGGGTACAGGAGGAAGAAGTATACCTTATTTTTTTAAAAAAAATCTTAACAAAAGGTAAAAGATAAGGAAAGATAAAACATTTTTATCTGCAAAGTATAGATATTCAAAATGCAGAATACTGACCAAAAAATGGCTACTTTATTTCTACTACACACAATGCTGAGACATTTGGAGCTAAGACCCAGGTGGCTGAGAACTGTACATGTATAACCAAGGGATCTACTGCCATTTCCTAAACTGATGCTATAGATGACTCTCAGCTAGGAAAACATTCCTCACTCCCTAGATAGCACCTAACAATCATCTGGGACACAGAAGCCTTTCTAATCCTCTTGTAACCTGAATCCTGCCCTCTAGGCATACCTTCTGCCTACTAATGATAGGTGACATAGTGCTCTGTGCTGAGAATCACTGATTTAGGTCGCTGCATATCTAGATTCCACATGAAATTCGCAGTGAGTTCCAGGATGTACCAATGGGCTCCTGGAGTCACCACCCAAATCCTGCAGTATCAGAACCTTGGAACCAACCTGTTATCCAAGGCAGTCAGGTTGGTTTATTTCCTTTGACATCCTTGTGATACAGTCAAATTCTGTGCAAATGGAGAGTGTAACAAAAGGCCATCCAAGCTTTGATGAACTCCTGCCTTGAAGAAGTTTCTGAGGCCCTAGAAGTAGCTTGTCTAAACAAAATGTTCTACAACATACCTGCATCAGATCTTGCTTTTCTTTTTCTCCTGAGCTGATTGCCTTTCTGATAGATTTCAGTTCAGTCAGGATGGCTTTGGCTTCACTAAGTTCATACCCACTCTGGCCTCCAGACATTTTTTTATCAATTCTGTTTAAATAAAAAAAAAAAAAAATCAAAGAATGACAATACAACTTAAAATGGTGACAGAATCAGTTTTTGGATTGTGCTAGCTGCTGATTGGGAGCTCTGGTAGCATAGTGGCTAAGACACTTGCCTGCTAACCAGACGGCTGGCGGTTCAAACCCACCAGCCACTCCTCGGAAGGAAGGTTGGGCAATCCTACTTCTGTAGTGATACTGCCTCGGAAACCCAAGAAGGGGGTCGCTATGAGTCGGGTTTGACTCGACGTCACATAACAACAACAACAACAGCTGCTGATTATTGTACTTTTATCCTCACATACCAGCATCATCCTTTCAAGCTGGTTGTTTCTCCTCCTTTTTCTTCTAATCACTTTTAGCTAAGATTCCCTCAACCCCACAACACACCCAACCCATTTCTAATTACTTTCAGACCAATAGAAACACATGCCCTTTGTCTTCAGTCATTTTGGATGACCCCACTGCTAGCGGAACTCAAACCTCGTTAGCAACTCAAACCTCACCGACAATGATCCTGCCCTCCATCCTGAGGAAAGTAAAGGATAGCAGAAAGACAGAAGTCCCAATAAACTAGTCAGCTACAGGAACTACAAGATTCATCACTGCCATCTAATTTTACATGCTATAATGTTTTGCAGAATCTAGCCCAGTGCATGCAGCATGGTAGACCATTAATAAACGGTTAGAATTACTTTTTACACTAGTGAGTACAGTATTTGGATTGTGTGGTTAGTTTCTTATTTCTCTTTAAACACAGAAAAATGTATTTATTCTATTTTTATGAAAGTTATGAACTGAAATATAATTGCTTGCCTTTCTGCTTCAGTTCAACTTTAGGAATAAGGCAGAAATGCAGATGTGCTCATATGTCAACTAACATTGGTGAAGAGCTTTTCAATGAGCTAATGTATGACCCTCTGCAGATCTGCTTACCCAATGTCCCTACCGTTCACAGCATCACACATTGTCAAAGAATTTCAAGTAATTTAATTCTTTGTGTTCTACAATTGGGTCCAACCATATTATCTAATACTTTAAAAAAATATAGTTAACACTTCCTTTACTAACACTCTCTGCAGCTACCCATGCTGTCCAAGATAAATTATGAATACAACTTGAGTTGCACCCCTGCCCCATCAGTCAACAACTCTATGCAAGTTTTCTGACATTCTTGCTTATGCACTGACTCTAGAGAGAAATGGTACCCATTAAATCAGAGAAAGCTGGGTCTGAGCTCACTTGGTTTAAAACAAATTAATGATTTATATTTATTTCTGATATGAAGGGTGTGATTAGGGGGTGGGGGTGGGGAGCCATGTCAGTCACTCTTACAAAGAAGTTTATTCAAATAAGTGCCGCTCACAAATAACATATTTCCCCAAGTACAATTTTAGTAAATATTTTAAATTTCTAAACAAGCAATGAAAAAGCCTTAAAAAAACCTAAGAAAATAAATTTCATCATAAGCTCATTTGATAAGTCCCTAAACAGAACGGACACTAGAGATCCCCTAGTCATATATCCTCCAAATAAAGAAACTGATGCCTGAAAGTTTATCCAAATTTTATCCCTAAACTGCATAAACATGCACCATATGGCTAGTTGGGTGACTATCCTCAGGATGACAGACTCAGATTTGGGGCTCTTAAAACTATTACATTTAGAATATTTTATAAAAATACTGTAAGTACTCTGAATATTAGTTAATTTTACTTTACTTGGCAGAGGATTAATCAATTGAAATTATTGGCTCCCCTAAGTATTGTATCTATCAATTTAGTTACAGCAAAAGGCTTCTTACCAAAAAAACAAATGCTGGTTCCAAATACAAGGAGACCTGGTGTTGTCAAACATAGCATTTTGGTATTTTCAAATGCAGTACTTTTTACTTTAAAGAAAAGTCTGCAAGATTTCAAGAAATAGCTAGTAATATACAGTATTTCAACCTATCAAAGTGAATTTCTGAAGCACAATTAATTTCTATTTGTATAAATCAAAATGTTCAGAATTTAACAGTAAAACAAAGCTTTAACTCATAAACTTTAACATTTAAAAATAAACACAAGTAAGCTCTTCTCATAAGTAAACTTTAAACTTAAAAAATAAAAGCAAACAAGAAAAATGTAGAACAATACTCAAATTCATGTAAAGACCAGACTTACTGAACTGGTAGATGCTAGAGGAACCCCCAAGAAAGCAGTCTTGGAGGTCACCTTTCAGCCAAGTAATAGATTGGCCTATAAAATAAACAACAGCACTTGCAAAGAATGTGCTCCTTAGATCAATGACATGGGACCAAATGTGCAACATTTGCTCAAAAGCTAAGATGAGAGAGCAAGGAGGGGCAAGGAAACTGGTGGGACAAAAATGGGGAAGGCAGAGTGGGAATGGAGAACGTTCTGACACACTGCAGGAACAGCAACCAATGTCACTGTCACAGAACAATTTGTGTATAAATTGTTGAGTGCGAAATTAATCTGCTGTGTAAAGTTTCACCTAAAACACAATAACATATTAAAAAAAATCATTAAAAATAAAAGCAAAACCAGTTCAATATTGCTAAAGTTAAATTTCAGAGAGCTTTAAAAATAGATGGAATTGTCTTTGATTTCCACTGTGCAAAGGAATGCTAAATATGACCAAGCTGTCTCAAGTCTGCATTTACCACAGAACTCTTTTTGGTCTCGTTTTCCTTTTCTTCTGCCTTCTCTGAACCTCTCTCCTTTACTTTAAAGTCATATTATTCCTTTATCTCTGTTTCTCCTCTACTTCTCATTTCCCACCTTTTCTGTTCACCCTAAGTGACCATAAAATAAGAACATTATTAGCTTACTGACAACAAAGTATTGTGCCTTTTGTTCTTAATCTGAGAAAGATCAATTTGAACATTTATTTTCTTCCTTAAAAAAAAATTGGCTTGTGTATACACTTTAAGTAATTTTTTCTCCTTGTTATCTTAGTCTCTTCTGAAAATGCAAAGATTACCATTAACATACCTTTTCAGGAAAATGTGAATACCCAGAGCCAAACGTTCATAAAATCTGTATACGCTTTTGGTTTAACCAGGTTGTTTCATTACCGGAGTTTTCCAGTTCTGTACACATGAGGTGGCAACATGGAAATATACATGTTCCCAGTATTCATCTATCATAAGTTTCCCTAGTGCTCAGGCCCAAGCCAAATTTGGGTCCACAGGCTGAAATTAATAATTGTAGGGAACAAAATACACACACTTACCTGGCATAAAACTACAGTACATACTATGGAAAATAAAACTTTAAATGTCATTATAATTCCAGATTCAATAAAATATTCTATTTCATTGTGTTAAGTAACAAAGCTGCAAAAGCCTGCAGTGGGATTCTATTTAAATCTTTTTCTGAGATATATTTTCTGTCACAGCCACCAAGTAAAAGTCCCTTTATAGTATTAGGAATGTGGTTTGCTGCAAAGTGTGGTTTCTGGGTTTCATCAATTCTCATAGAGTGTTTTAGTAGTACAGTGGTTCACATCTGAATGAAAACAGCTTTATTTTGTCTATAGTTAAGATTAACAATAGACGTCTCTGATGTTAGATATCTTATCTTTCTGCTCTTGGTTCAAGGGATTAGAATCATTCCAAAAGAATGCTTGAATTTCTACAACAAATCTCTATTGTTTTCTTGTGGAATGTTATTGACAGATTCTTAAACATGCCTTAGATTCCTATAAAAATCATTTGCAGGCAAACTGCTTTGAAACAATATAGCATTGTTACATCCATATAACAAAAACAGCAAGTATAGCTAACCTTTAATCCCAGGTAGTAACATGAGTTATAATTTCACGTGCTTCCAAAATGTTTAACATATGGCTAAACAGTCTATGGCACTTCAAAATTAGTTTTTGCTCCCACTTCCACCATAACACCCTCCTTTACGTTGATATGCAATTACTAAGTAACACATTTATGTCATTTAAGGTCTGCCTAGCTTTCAGGGGGGCTCTGCTAAGGTTCTCTGTACATGGATATACCTAAGGACAGGTGGTGATTTCTTAAAACATACCTAGGTGAAGACCAGGAATAGGGATTTTTTAATAAGTCTCTAGATGATTACAGTATGCACTCAAGTTTGAGAACCACTAGGTTGGGTTCATCTGGAAGAGTATCACAGTCATGATTTCATGAATAGGCAAAAAAGAAGACTGGGTCATAAAACCAAATGTTTACAGGGATGGGAAGGGAGGGGAGGGAAGGGAACATTGCAAAAAAACAAAAAAATGCATTGATCCATGTCACTTTAGTTTTGTGTATTTCACTGTACATAAATTATATTTCAATAAAATGTATTTTTTTAAATGTCTAAAACTAACGTCATGTGACTGGTGATCAAACACAGTGCCCAGGTGTCCCAAGATACAACTCATCATCCAAAGAGACAGAACAATCGAACAATTAGCTTATGCTTATCAGTATGCAGCCAAAGACACACAGGATTTTTTAAAGGGGCTTTACTATCTTGGACTGTCCCAAGAAGTCGGAATAGGATTTCACAAGGAACAGGAACAGAATTTGGTACTTTCCACACTGGTGGTTCCTGAGACTAGCTTAGCATTCTTGAGATACTACCAACTAAGATGCCAGGAAGAACACGAAACCTGCTCAAACACAAAATCAATCATGGAAATCCCTATAGAAGCACCAAAACCTGCTCTGTGGAGGTGCTGGCTGCCTTTCAAGGGAGAAAATCCCCGACTCTTTCTGTGGTCATGGGCTGTGAAAACCATTAGCTTCTTCCTTTGCATTAGATACCCTGTAGAGTGAAGATTGTGAGAGTTGCAAAGTCTCAGGTATGCCTGTCATGTGTGGGTAGGCAGGGACTCATGAGCAATGGCATCCAAGGGCTAGGAATGGAGCAGAATTTTCAGATCCTGCTACTCTGTCACTGTATTTTCATTCAACCTGGCCCGATCTAAAGCTATGCTAACAACAGCCCTTCAAACATCAGTGCTAAACCATAAAGAACAGAAGGAATATAGTAATTAGGAGCATATTCTTGTCCTTGCCCCCAAGATCAGTCAGGGTTAGGCTCCAGGCCATCCCTACAGGTAGCGGAAAGGCAGTCAAAGGCCTCTAACCCAAGTGCTCAAAGAAGTTGCAGGTTCATTTAGAGGGCCAAGTAGTAGCCCACCCAGTCTACTCTTTAGGACATAATGTAGACAGAAATTTCTGCCTATCAGCTATGCTCTCTACCACTCTGTTGGCACAACAGTTAAGTGCTTGACTACTAATGGAAAGGTTGGCAGTTCAAATCCATGCAGAGGCATCTTGTAAGATAGGCCTGATGATCTGCTTCCTAAAGGATATGACCTTAAAACCTACGGAACAGTTCTATTCTGCACACTAAGATCTCTACAAATTCAATCGACTTGATGGCAACTAACAACAACAATCATAAGTTGGTAAGTGCCAGGAGACTAAGTTAAACTCTCCCCTTTACTTTCTTTGGATTGTGAATGATTACTAAAAATTTCACACCTTTCCAAAGAATAAAGATTTCCCCAAGTTTTTATTCATTGCTTGATTACATTTTGGTTTTTGGTACAGAGTTTTGGACTTTTTTTCACTTCTTTGAGAAATCTCTTATGTAATCTGTACTTTTATTTTCATTGGTATTAGTTAGAGGGCTTTGAACTATTCTAAAGTTAATTTTCAGTAATTTTATACTCACAGTTGCAATGTTTCAAAACCTTGTTCTTTATACAGCAATTCTTGCTTCATCTGTGAGAGTTCTCTCTTCAGCTTTTTAACCTTTTGTGAGAAATCAATGAAAATGTAAGATAAATACATAACAACAATGTTTTAAAAGATCATTCATTAGCTAAATATTAAATACATAAAAAGAGCATTAGTTTAGGTAGCCTTTACCTCAATGATGTATATTATTACTACCACTTACCTTCATTATCTTATAAGCAACTATCCTATGCAATGGATAACATTATTACCCTCAATTTCCCCATAAATAACAAGGAACTCCAGTGGTGCAGTGCCTAAGACATCTGACTGCTAACCACAAGGTTGGTGGTTCAAACCCACCAAATCCTCCATGGAAGGAAGATGGGACAATCTACTTCCATAAAGATTTACCACCTTGGAAGCCCAATGGGGGTTGCTGTGAGTTGGAATCAACTCGATGGCAGTGATTTTTCTGGTTCCAAGGGCAGAGTCAAAACTTCACACCAAGGTATCTCTAACTCTAACAGCCTACATTCTACAGCCTGCATTCACTGCACTCCAGGTATGATGATGACCCACCTCTTGCCAGGTCAGATGAAACCACTTAGACACTTTGGCATGTGCTATTCTTATAGCCTGGAATGCTATTTTCCCAGATTCAGTGGTTCATTCACTTCACTACACAGCACAAATGTTACCTTCTCAAAGAGTACTTCTTTAACCACCCTATCCATGTCACACCCTGTCATGCATGTTACTCAGTTTTAATTAGTTTACAGCATTTTTCAAGAATTGAAATTATTTGTCTATGTATTTAACTCTCTGAAGCTCACACGAAAGAAGCTGCATTACATGAGCTATTCCTCAAGCTTCCGGAAGAGTATCACGAAAACAGTAGATGACCAAATTATTTATTGACTCTCTACTATGTGTCAGGTACAGGGACTGAAACATGAACAAAACAGACACTCTCATGGATCTTATAGAACAATGGGGGAGCCAGATAGTGAGCAAATAATCATCCAACTGAATAAATATTACCAATTACCAGAGTTATTACAAAGGAAAAGTTAAAGATACTTTGAGATATAAAAGGAAATGAGACCAAATTTAGTCTGAGGGGTTGGATAAAGCCTTTCTAAGGAAATGATGTTTGAGCTGAGAGAAAGGGTTAGTGGGAGTTCCTTTGGCAGAAGGTTTTGAAACGATAGAACTTGTACAAAAGTTCTAAACAGGAAGGGAGAAGGGCAGGGAAGTTAGCAAATCTCTAGAATTTAATGAATGGATTATAGAGAAAACGTGGCATGAGATGGCATTGGAAAGAAAGACCTGGTTACATAATCTTTATGTCATGTTGAAAATTTTTAAATTTTAAACTAATAACAATGAGAACGAAAGTGGGATTTAAGTTATGATTTCAAATGATCACTCTGATGGCGTGGACCAGAGAGTCTTGCACTGTGGCCTGGGATGTGGACAGTTCTGCAGAGAACAGAGAAGAAATATATTTTGGAAGCAAGATCAACAGGACTTGGTGATGGACCGAATGGTGAGGGAAAGGATGCATCAAAGATTACTTCCAGGATTTTGCCTTGACAGCTGGGTGGATGAAGGTGATTTCCTTGCGAGCTAGAACAGATTTTGGGGAAAAGACCAAGAGTTTTCTTTCAGACATGTTATTTTTGAGACGCTATAAAGCTTCAAGGAGCTCTGGTGATGCGGTGGTTAACGAATCCAGCTGCTAACCAAAAAGTCTGTGCTTCAACTCCCACAAGTCACTCCATGGGAGAAAGATGAGACAGTCTGCTTACATAAAGATTTACAAAATCCCTACGGGCCAGTTCTGCTTTATCCTATAGGGTTGCTGTAAGTCAGAACTGACTTGATGGCAATGGGGATGAGGCTTCAAAGGAGACTGTACTGTGTAGACTCCAAGCTCAGAAGCTGTGACTTGATTAGAGGCATGACATTGAGTCATTGACATAATAATGATATTTACATTCATGAAAAAAATACCACCTATACAGAGTGTTTTGAAAAGAGAAGAGTTCAGGAATAAGCCTTGGCCATTTTCATCATTCAGAAGTCTAGGAAGGAAAGAGACAAAATATACTGTGAAGCAGTAGCAAGAAAGACAAAAGAACCACAGTTGCTATTGAATCAAGTCCAACTTATGCCGACCCCATGTGTTTCAGGCTAAAGCTGCACTTCACAGGGTTTTCACCAGGACTTTCTTATGAGGTGCCTCTGGGTGGTTCAAACTGCCAACTTTGTGGTTAGTAGCCAAGAACTTAACCATCAGCACCATCCAGGGACTCCTGTGGCAAGAGAAGTATTAAGGAAAAAAGAGTATCATGGAAGGTAAGAAAAAAGTTAGGAGGACGACTAGGTACTATAAGGAATATAATGACAAGGACAAAAGCTGTGCAATATTCATGCTTGTATGCTATAAGGCACAGTACTCTGTATGAAATAGGTAATAATTTATCTGTTGGGCTTATTTGAATGCTTAGTAGTTTGTGCCCTAAGGAACTTATTAATTTTTTATTAGAGAAAAGGAAATAGAAATAATTACATTGCAAACTCTAATGTGTAAGTACAAAGTTATAAACAAAATGTGATTGGAATGTATGGGAGGAAAGGATTTCCTATGGTTTGGGGAATCAGGGCAAATCTCATGAAGAAGAAGGTAACTGACTAGGATTTTGAAGGTGCTTTAATATTAATAGAGAGAAAGGACCTCATTCATGGGCTATCACAATGACATTTCAGTTTTAGTATTAGAATATTATCATGTCAAAAGAGCCATCAGTAACCAATAGCTCATCCCATGTGAACTTCTATATCTGGCCACATTCTCTAGTTCTTTTTGAGCTGAAAGGACAGTAACAACTTTCATTTAAAAAGTAAAAACAATAAATAAAAATAACTCAAATATTAGTAGTAACTCTAATAGCAGGTGTGAAACCATCTTCACCTTTGAATATATAGGTGATTAAAAAAAAAATGGTGATACTGAGCCCACCTAGAGCAAATGAATTAAAGCAATGAGTAAATCTCGTCGATTTAAAATAGCATTCGACTTACAATTACTTCAATTGTGCAGATAGACCAATTTAAATTCTTTTCTAAAGTTATCATTTAAAAAGTCAATAATTCACTCTGACAAACTCATATTCTCCTGTTTACCTAGTATGAATGAGATTTTATTGTATGTTCGGTGACAATGGTATATTTCATCTACTTTTAAAGTTGGCTATAACCTAATGTTTTTTTATTTTGATTAGTCTTCTTAGTAGAAAGATTCTCAGTTCTCCAAATCAATGTTGCATTATATTTATTTTTTAACTGATAAAGTTCATGGTATACTGACAAATAAAAATACATTATTTCCCATTGTTTTTGGATTTAGAGTACTATCTTAACTAGTAGTTCAACAACCTTTCTTCTGCAAGATCTATTTGACAACAATCATTAACTACCAGTGGATCACTTTTTCTACTCTTCCGTTATCTAAAACTGCTCAGCTGTAGAGGACAAGGTAAAAAATAATGTCCTTAGAGCACAGGGATAGAATTAAGCCGCGATAACTTGCACATTTAGTGTAAGGTAGGCTCTACTAAGAAACTATTGTGATAGCTAACATTTATGATCACTTTATGTGTTTTAGGCATTGTGCTAAGTATAAGTACCCTACCTACTTTCAATCTACACATACAATATTGCACAGATGCAGTTTTAATTTGCCTTTTATAAGGAACCCAAGACATGAGATCCAGCAAGATGGCAGACTAGGCAGAAAGACTGCACAGACCCTCTTCAACAAAGAAAAGGGAAACTAATTAACACAGACACAGAAGATAATCTTGGACACCTGAACCTTGAAGGGAAGGATATAGAAGTGGACTAAACCCCAACTAGCAGAAGAAATTTGCGTGAAAATACCAAAAAACAAGACAGATGGAGCTGCAGTCTGGCAGTGATCCTGAGTGATCCTGATGGCACAGACAGCTTGGAGATTCCCGAGTGGTGGTAGGACCTAAGAATTAACCTAAAAATGACTCTACTAGCCAGGGACTGCGCGGAGGACTGTGCATGGTCGCTGGAGAACAACCAGAGAAAAAGGTGAAGAGAAAGGTGGGCTAAGCTGTGGACTTTTGCCAGTCCAGAGGATGCCGCCATTTTGAAGATCTAAAAGCAGCTTGACTATTTTGGATATTTAAAGGGACAGCAGTCGCAGATTCCTGGGGCTTAAGAACATGTTCTGCTTTCCAGCAACCCCAAGGACACTCGGGACCTGAAAGACTGACAAGGTAGGACATTCCTCTTGTGAATCTTATACCCCACACATGCTTCGTGAATGGAGGTGCAGCCAGCTCTCTCCCACCAACCTTCTGGGCCCACAGGAAGTCCATCACAGTCTGTGTGCTCAGATGGAGCCTGGGTGCGTTGCCCTGTCCTCCACCGAGATTTTTTTTTCTTTTTCTTTTTTTGTTTTTCGCTTTCTTTTTTCGGGTGATTAGTTTGCTTGCATTTGTCTGTTTTAAAACAACTAGTATTATTAATATTTTTGTCCTTTTTATTATTATTCTTAATCTTCCCC
>NW_006921660.1:3253801-3259036 GCF_000298275.1 Orycteropus afer afer
CCAAGACCTAAACAGAATAATAAATCAGTGATCTGCTGAAGGGAATGTTGCAACTAAGCAGCAAAGGCAGGTCTAGGCCCCAGTATAATTTTTTTTTCACTACTACAATTACGAAAGTTTTAATTATTAGTGGCAAGAAAATACATGTAAGATCAAAGACGAACCAGAATTGCAGTAAAACAACCTAAATACAATCTATATCCTTTATTCTACCTTAACGCTAAAGGTCTCTGGTGGCATAGTGGATAATGCATTTGGCTGCTAACCAGAAGGTCAGCTTTTCAAACTCACCAGCTGCTCTGTGAAAGGAAGATGGGGGGAGCTACTTCTGTACAGATTCACAGCCTCACAAACCCAGTGGGGGTTGCTATTAATCAGAATTGACTCTATGGCAGTGAGTGATTTGAGTGTGTGAGAGCTAAAGGTCATTCATTATTCTATATCCCACCAGAATTGAAAACATGAACAGGCCCAAAAGCCCTAGAGCCTGTGTTTTCTCTTACATACTGAATTTTCTACAGCCACAGCCAAACATCTAATTTTATAAGCCTGTTTCTATGGAATCAAATCTCACAACCAGAGTACCAAATTAGAGTCACTTTTCCTCCTTTCTATACTGACTACACTAAGGCAAACTGACATTTTAAATTGCTTTCAAAGTTATTTCTGAAAACCACCTGGAAGATACTGTCATTAAATGTGCAAAGTACAACTGGAGATACAGAGCTTCTTACTACCTCTTATAATCCTTGTGTAGTAAGTTTTATTTTAAAGGGAGAAAGAAGATGACAATGAAGAAAAAATAAACTCTAGAAATCTTATGGGCCTTAGAAGGCTCCAAAGACAGGCAGGTTTCACAAATTTGCCCTAAAAGCGCACTTTTCAATATTAAAGCTATAATGAGCAACATGGTATTTTACTAATGACTATGTTCCTTTTCACCATGTTCTTCAATGTCTTGCAGGGACTTCCTTAAGCAAGACAATAAAGGGCAACTGTCAACTTGTTTCTTCAGGAAATCTTTCTCTTGACTACCAATTCCACCTTATTAAAAATCCTCACCAACCTACTTCATCACTAAAGCACCTTTAAAAAGACAGTAAGAAATCAAATTCAGAAAGCCAAAATACTAAGAACTAAAAAAAAAAACAAAAAAAAAACCCACTGTTTGACAAAGTGAAACTAGCAAAAAAAAAAAGCAGCTGAGAGAAATTATGCAAAACATCTGTGAAATATACTACCTAAAGATACAGGTAACAGACAAAAATATGCAAAGTCAATGCTAGAGCATCACAAGTAACTCAAATAAACTGGCAGTTACCATATGACCCAGCAATTCTACTCCCTGTATATACCAAAAATATACAAAAACTTGCACATGAATGTTCATAGCAGCACTACTTATAACAGCCAAAAAGTAAAAACAAACTCAAATGTCCATCAAACTAATGCATGGATAAAGAAAATGTGGTATATACATACAAGAGGATTTTAAGTTGGAAGGAATTAAGTACTGATACATACTGTAACAAGGATGGACCTTGAAAACAATATGCTAAATGAAAGAAGTGAGTCATAAAAAAACTACCTTAAATAGAAACTCAATACCTCTTAAGCAATAAACTCTCCACAGACTTTGTTAACACTGATCTACATTGGTCTCTGTACATTTGCCAATTATAAATTATTTCATGTAAGTGAAATCATATAGTATTTGTCCTTTTGTGTTTGACTTATTTTACTTAACAGCATGCTTTCAAGGTTTATCTATACCTGCCATTTTGTTATTCCTTTTCTGTGTGTTTTATAACTTTTTGTTCTACATTTCCTCCAATACTGCCCTCCCCCTTTTTTGGTCTTTGATTTCTGTGTGTGTGTGTGTGTGTGTGTGTGTGTCTAAACCATTTCATTCCTTTGTTCACATTTCTTTTGTGTGTATTTTTAAGATATTTTCCTTGTGGTTATCTTGGGGATTGCATTGTCGTTGTTGTTGTTATGTGCCGTCGAGTCGGCCCCGACTCATAGCGACCCCTCCTTGGGTTTTCGAGGCAGTATCACTACGGAAGTAGGATTGCCCAACTTTCCTTCCAAGGAGTGGCTGGTGGGTTTGAACCACCAGCCTTCTGGTTAGGAGTCAAGTGCTTTAGCCACTATGCTACCAGAGCTCCTGGGATTGCATTAAACATTCTAAATTTATAACAACCTAAAATGATTACAACTTGATGTTAATAACATACAAAAACTTGCATTATACTGCTTCTTCCTCTCATTTGATGCTGTTGTTGTCACAAATTACATCATTATAGTTTATTTGTCCAGTAATATTATTTATAATTATTTGTATGCATTTTTTAAATAACATAGGACATGAAAGTCGAGCTACAAACCAAAAACAGAATGAAAACCCTATTGCCATAAGTTGGTTCTGACCTAGTGATCCTATAGGTTTCCAAGACTGTAACCTTGTAACATTTCCAAGACTATAAATCTTTACGGAAGCACACTGTCTCATCTTTCTCCTGCAGAGGAGCTGGTGGGTTTGAACCATCAACCTTTTGGTTAGCAGCCCAATGCTTTAACCACAGCGTCATGAGAGCTTTGCCCATGAAAGTATCTTAACCAGAGAATTATTACATTCTTTATGGTGGCATGGTGCCAAAGGCACCTGACTGCTATCCAGAAGGCTGATGGTTCAAACCCAACACCAACTCCTCGGAAGGAAGATTGGGCAATCTACCTTCTGTAGTGATACTGCCTTGGAAACCCAAGGAGGGGTCACTATAAGTCGGATCTGACTCGATGGCGTGAGTTTTTGTTTTGGAGTTATATGACATTAAGATATGGCCTTCTATTTCAAACTGAAGGATTCCCTTTAGCATTTCTTGTATGGCAGGTCTAGCAATAATGAACTACATTATTGTGGTTGGGTATTATAGTGTATTAAATAACATGGTATGGCTTTTCTAGCCATAGTCTTGGTAGCTCCCACATTCCATTGAGCAACTGAGTACCAGATTGTTAAAGTGATACACCTGGTGTATTTCTGTTGGAGTGGCAGGAAATAATTTTCTGAGAAGTTCACTCTCTCTCAGGTTTATACAATTCTGATGTTGAGATGGGTTAGTTTGGCAACTCTGCTAGGCTCAAAAGGAGCCCTCCAAGAGGTAGAAGGGAGTCTCTGATTGTGGGCTGAGACAGACATGCTGCTGAGAGAAACGCATTGCTGAGAGACATGAGAGACACATGCTGCTGAGAGAAAGAGAGACACGAGAGACACACACTGCTGAGAGAAAGACATGCTATGGAGAGAGACTGAGAGAGACTTGGCTGAGAGATGGCCAGCTGAGAGAGAATGAGCATGTTCCTGAAATTGAATTGTAGCCTGTTACTACCCTAATAAACCCCATAATCCGTGAGTTCTGTGTGGCCCCTGCAGTGAATTATCGAACCCAGTAGGGAGATGGTGGGTGCTGTGGGGGGGAAGGTTAATAAAAGGGCTGGAGGGTGGCGGCATGCCTGGCCTTGTAAGAACAGCCCTGGGGCTGCTGATGGTGATTCTGTCTTCCTCTTGTGTAGTTACAGGAGGGCAGAAGATGTAGCCCCCTTGTCCTTCATCAGATGCTGTTGAATAGGTTCTATTCATAGTGACCCTGTGTACAACACAACGAAACACAGTCCGGACCTACACCATCCTTATAATCATTATGTGTGAGCCCATGGTTGTGGCCACTCTATCAATTCATCTCATCGAGGGTCTTCCTCTTTGTCATTGTCTTTCTACTTTACCAAGCATAATGTCCTTCTCCAGGGACTGGTCCCTCCTGATAACATGTCCAAACTACACGAAACAAAGTCTTGCCATCTACATTAGCATTGGTTTATCTGGGAATGTTTTAATTTAGCTATCGTTTTTTGGGAAAAATATTGTCAGATACAGAATTTTTGGTTGACAGTTCTTTCCTTTTCAGCATTTAAATATGTCATTCTACTGCCTTCTGGCGTCCATGGCTTCTGAATAAAAATTGGTACTTAACAATATTGACAATTCCTTGTTTTCAACTATTTGTTTCTCTCTCAAAACAGAATTTCATACCAAGAGAGCAGGATGCTGCTCTGACAGATACCTAAAATGTAGAAATAGTCTCTGTGACCCAAGACATCAGCAGAGAGATGGCAGCAGCAGACCCAAGAGACCAGAATGAGACAGCAACAGGCTGACCAGCTCATGGAAGAAAAAGCTAGATGCCATAGGGTAGGCAGCTTCCTGGCAGAGTGGGTTGCCTTTGGGTATTAATTGGTAGAAGAGACCAGCATGAAATGGTGTAGCAGGTGGGCCAGCCCACGAAGTAAGAAAGCTAAGTGCCTTTTGGGCAGGAAGATTCCTAGCAGAGTGGGTTGCCTTTGGGCATTATTTGCTAAAAGCAGAGAGACCAAGGAAACAAGAAGCTGAGCTGCCACAGCCTCAAAGGGTAGAGCTATGTTCTCTGGGGATGTGAACACAACAGTCTGTCTAAGTTTTAAAGAATCAGACCTTCACCAATTTGGTTCTGGAGAGTGGGATTGCCATTCATGACAGCCAGTGAGATGGGGCCATATCCACTGCCTAAAAGTGAGGGGCTAGGGCTGCCACAGCCAAGAGGTAGAGGAATGGGATCAACCAGACCAAGAGGGTGAAGTCAGCGCTCAGATGAAGTAAGGGACTGAAGCCACCCAGTGAAGGAGTTGTGTATGGATACCAGGTTGAGAAGGGATGAAATTGTGATAGTTAAGTTGTATGTCAATTTGACTGGGACTGGTTTTGAGTGGCGGGGCAGTTGGATGTAGTTATTCCCCCAAGGAGATGTAATCAACACCCTGGTGGAACCTACTAGAGCAGCTGAGTAGCTGCCTTAGGGATGTGGTCTGCTTCTAGTATATTAAGAAAAGAGCTTTGAGAAAGGTCTCTGAACTTTTGAAACCTGCATGTAGCCTAGCTTTTATGTCAATGGCCTGCCATGTTGTCTGCCAATCTTGGGAATGTTAATGGACTTAAATTAGGTCCCAGCCATGTGGTTTGATAATTTTGGGACTGTGCCACTTTAATTGTCGACTTTGGGTTTGTCAGCCTCAGCAGCCAGCAGCTGAGGTAAGAAACGCCTCCACCTTCAGTGGACCAGAAGCAAGAGGCAGAGCTGAAGCCCAAAGTTTAGAGGCTTTCATCCAGTCCCTGTTGTTGTTGTCGTTGTTAAGTGCCGT
>NW_006921660.1:3262085-3306370 GCF_000298275.1 Orycteropus afer afer
CTACGCCCGTGCTTACCTTGCTCCCGGACACCTGGTCCCTCTCGGGAGAGTAACAAGGGAAAGTGTTCAGTGCAGATCAGTGAGTAAGCACCAGCCCGCCTGTGCTTACCTTGCTCCCGGAGACCCGGTCCCTCTTGGGAGGGTAACAAGGGATCCCTCTGAGCACTAGTGACTGGGATTTACCCCTTTCTCCTTCTCTTCCAGCCTGCTATTCTGTGCTACGTCCATGCTTACCTTGCTCCTGGAGACCCGGTCCCTCTTGGGAGGGTAACAAGGGAACGTGTTCAGTGCAGATCAGTAAGCACCAGCCCGCCTGTGCTTACCTTGCTCCCGGAGACCTGGTCCCTCTCGGGAGGGTAACAAGGGAAAGTGTTCAGTGCAGACCAGTAAACACCAGCCCGCCCGTACTTACCTTGCTCCCGGAGACCCGGTCCCTCTCGGGAGGGTAAGAAGGGAAAGTGTCCAGTGCAGATCAGTGAGTAAGCACCAGCCCGCCCGTGCTTACACTGCTCCCAGAGACTCGGTCCCTCTCGGGAGGGTAACAAGGGAAAGTGTTCAGTGCAGATCAGTGAGTAAGCACCAGCCCGCCCGTTCTTACCTTGCTCCCGGAGACCCGGTCCCTCTCAGGAGGGTAACAAGGGAGCCGTCTGAGCCCATTCAGTCCCTACAGCTGGCAATTTGATCTTGGCCTTCTAGCCTCTTAAACTGCAAGAGAATAAATCCCTGTTTATTCTAGCTACCCATTTTTGTACTTTCTGTTACAGTAGCATTAAGTAATCAAAACTAAATTTGGTTTTGGAGCTCTGGTGGTGCAGTGCCTAAGGCATTTATTTGACTGCTAACCAGAAAGTTGGTGGTTCAAACCCACCAGCCACTTCACAGAAAGTAGATGGGGCAATCTACTTTCATAAAGAATTACAGCCTTGGAAACCCAAGGGGGGTCTCTATCAGTCTAAATCAACAAGATGGCAGTGGATCTGGGTTTATTTTCTTCTTTTTGTTTTATTGGTTTCTTTCAAGCTGCTTCTGAGATTCTTTTTCTTTGTTTTTTGAGGTTAATTATAACTTATTTAGGTGTAGATTTCTTTAAGTTTAGCCTACTTGAAGTTGAACTTCTTGGATATGTAGATTCATGTCTTTCATCAAATTTGGAAACCTTTTAGCCATTATTTCTCCAAATATTCTTTTTCTCTCTTTTTCTCTCACTTCCTCTTTTGGGACTCCAATAATCCACATGATGGTGTCACGCCAAGTCCTTTAGGTTCTGTTCACTTATCTTCACTCATTTTCCTTTTTGTTCCTAAAACTCAATAATTTCACTTGTCATATCTTCAAATTTAGAGATTCTATCTTCAGTCAGCTCAAATCTGCTATTGAGCAGTGGATTCTTGATTTCAGTTACTGTGTTATTTCAGCTCTAGTTGTTTGTTTGGTTCATTTAATTTTTTTTTAACTATTTATAGTTTATTTTTATTCATGTATCAATTCTTTTAGTTCTTTGCATTTTCTTTAGTTCTTTGAGGATTTTTAATACTGCTTTTAAAGTCTTTGTCTAGTATCAAAACTTCTACAGAGAAGGTTATGTCATTTTATTTTGTTATTTTGAATGGGCCACCCTTTATTGTTTCTTTGTATGCCTTTTGAGTTTTTGTTGGAACTGGGAAATTTTAATATTATAATACAGCAAATGAGATATTTTAATACTATAATGTGGTATCCTGAAACTTAATTCTTCCCTTTCCTCTGGGCTTGTTTTAGTTAATTACTGAAAAAATTAATTTTAAAATTTCTTTTAGAAGTTTTTAATTGTTAAAGGCTGTAGTAGTCCATTTGTTTAGTTACTAATCTTAAATATTTTTTACAAAGATTGACTTCCTGGAAATGTGTGGACAATGAAGTCTCTGTTTCTTGGCTTTTGCTCAGCTAATGCTTTGACAAATTTCTTTGAATGACAGGAGGGGGAAAAAAAAATCTCCAAGTCTTTGCAAAGGAGCTCTGGTGGCGTAGTGCCTAAGGCAATTCAAACCCACCAGCCACTGCTCAGAAAGAAGACTGGGCAATCTACCTCCATAGAGATACTGCCTTGGAAACCCAAGGAGGGGTATGACTCGGGACTGACTCCACGGCAGTAAGTTTGGTTAGTCTTTGCAAACTGGCTATGTGTGGGACTACCCTTCAACATATAGCCAGGCATGCACAGATTCCAGGGATCTGGCTGGGGTCAAAGTATAGGATCTTCTCAGGTAATTTCTGAGTATGTGTCTTGCCCTGGTCAAGGGAAGCTTAAAAGAGGCTTCCTTGGAGCAGTCCGGAGGCACTAGCCCTAGCTATTCCCTCTTTGCCAAAGAATAAAAAGGCCTTCTGAATTCCTTTGTATTCATGATGGTTTTGTAAAACTTCATTTCCAAAAGAAAACCTTTCCAATCACAGAAGGACAAATATTGTATTAGTTCATTATTACAAAAAGGAAAGGTATATATATGGATGGAAACTTACTTTGTTGGTTACCAGGGGTGGGAGAAGAGGGGAAGAAACACTGCAAAAATAAAATTAAGATAAATATAGGAAAAAAGAAAGAAACCCTCTCCCTGGCTCTTTTCATTAGGTACCTATTGTATGCCTTAATGTCATGCTTTAGCCCTAGATAGCTGGTGATGACAGCCTTAGGTGCTTCAGGTATCTGCTGCATCTCCGTGTTCTGTGAGTACTAAAACAGGCCAAATCCATACATGTGCCTTGGTTTAGTTGCTCAGGCAACCTAGGACAGGTTAGACACCTATAATAACTTGCAAATAAACTACATCCTGCACCTTCTAGAAACATAAACCAGGTTCCCTTTCTTAGGGTGTAGTCCACCACAGTTTTAACAAAGCCATGTCAAGCTGGGGAGCTTTTTCTTGATTTAGGTTTTCTTTAGTTGCTATAATCCTTTGACTGGTTTCCAGAGTTATGAGAAAGTTGGTTCTTCCAATTTCTGTTTGTCTTTTTGGTGTTTATGCGGTGTAGGGGATGGGAACATGCCATCTTGCCTACTCAATTCCAATTTTCTTATTTTCAAAAATTGTTTTAAAAAAAGTTAAAAACAAGGCGAACCCACAACAAACTTTATGAGACCTACTGTATTAGTTCTTGATTGCTCATATTACCATAAATTAAAAACATAAAACAACACTCATTTGTTAGTTCACTAAGTTTGGCTGGTTTCTCTAATCGAGATATCATGAAGCTGAAATTACGGTGTTACTCAAGCTAAGTTACCATCTGGTGGCTCTGGAGAAAAATTTGATCCCAACCTAATTCTTCTTGTTAGCAGAATTCAATTCCTTATACTTCTAGGGCTGAGATCATGTTTCATTGCTGTCTTTCAGCTGGGAGTTATTCTCTGTTGCCAAAAGCCACTTTTCAGGTCATATGAATCCCTCCATCTTCAATCTGACTTCCTTCTCTGTCTGCAACCCGGTAGAGAAACTCTCTGCTAAGGGCTCGTGTGATTACCTCAGTCTTAAGGAAATAAACTCCCTACATTAAAGTTAACTGTGCCATATATACATAATAACCTAATCACAAGAGTAAATCCCATCATATTCAATCCAGGTATTATGCAGAGCAAGTACACAGGGTGGTGGGTGGGTGAGAAATCTTAAAGGACACCTCAGAACACTGTTTACCATACCAAAACAACCAAACTCACTGCCATCGAATTGATTCCAACTCATAGTGACCCCCTTTGCTCTTCCAAGAAGGTAAATCTTTATGGGAGTAGACTGCCCAGTCTTCTTTCCGAAGAGTGACTGGTGGGTTTGAACCACCAACCTTCTGGTTAGCAGTCAAATGCCTTAGTCACTACACCACCAGAGCTCTGTTGTTTACCACAGTTGCAAAATTTGAAATATTTACTATTTAGCCCTTTACAGAAATGGTTTGCCCATTTTTGTTCTAGGGCATTCAATAAATAAGTAGTTCTGGTGTCACAGTTGTTAAGTAGTAGGCTGCTAAACAAAAAGTTGGTGGTTTAAATATACCAACCACGCCATAGGAGAGATGTGGGAGTGGACTGTTTGTCTGACAGGGTCACGATGAGTCAGAATCAATTCAACAGGAAGTTTGGCTTTTGGGGGGGGTATACAATATGTACTCTACCTTCAAATAACATTACACTACTTTAAGTATAGAGTTAGTGACTTACAACAATATCTTTCCATTTCCCACTGTCATTTGTGTTATTTTTAACCTATATTTTACTTCTAAATATTTTATAAACTCCAAAAGACATTTTTAATCTATTACTTGGGATTCTTTGCTTAAATAAGTTATTATCTTTAAAGAGATTTAAAATTATGAAATTAGTCTTTTATATTCACACAATTATTTCCTATCAATGATGTTGCTCATTACTCTATGTAAATCCAAATTTCCATGTGGTTCCATTTTCCTTCTGCCTGAAGAATTTCCCCTCAACATTTAATACATTTCAAGTCTCCAGACAATCAATTCTCATGATATTTGTCAGCACAATTCTTTACATTGTCACTTCTGAAAAACATCTTCATTGGCTATAGAAATCTATGTTAACACTTTTCCTTTTAATTTTCCAAAGATATCACTCTATTGTCTTATAGACGGCATAGTTTCTGATGACCAGTGTGTTTTAATTCTTTTCTTTTTCTCCAATGTATGTACTATCTCTGTTTTCTAGGCCTATTTTTGTGATTTTCTTTTAGTCACCAAGTTTCAACAAAGTGATTATGATGTATCTTGGTGTAAACTTTGTTTTTACTTTACTTTGGGTTTACTCAACTCCCTAAAATCTGCTGTTTATTAAGTTTTTAAGTTCTTCATATACTGTGTTTTCCCTTACCCTGTTTTTTCTTTTTTTAAAAAAAGAATAAGCTGTCATCCACATAGACTAGTGGAACAAAATTGAGAACCCAGAAATAGATCCATTGACCTATGGTCAGCTAATTTTTGACAAAGGGCTGAAATCCATTAAACAGGGAAGAGATGGTCTCTTTAATAATGGTGCTGGCAAAACCGGAGATCCGTTTGCAGAAAAATGAAACAAGATCTGTACCTCACACCACACACAAAAACAAACTCCAGATGGATCAAAGACTTGAATGTGAATCCTAAAACTATAAAGTTCCTCAAGGAAAAAATAGGGAAATTTAGGGGCCCTCATTTATGGCATAAATAGACTGTCAAGCATAACCCAAAATGTATAAACAGCTGAAGATAAACTAGATGAATGGGACCTTCTCAAAATTAAATTTTTACATGCTTTAAAAGGCTTCTCCAAAAGAGTCAAAAAAGAACCTACAGATTGGGAAAAAATATTCAGCAATGACATCTCTAACAAGGGACATATCTCTAAAATTTACAGAAAACTCCAACACCTCAACAACAAAAAGATTAACAATGTAATTTTAAAATGCGCAGAAGACATGAACAGACACTTCACCAAAGAGATATTCAGACGGCCAGCAAATACATCAAGAAATG
The DNA here is from genome assembly GCF_000298275.1 of Orycteropus afer afer. Taxonomy (NCBI): domain Eukaryota; kingdom Metazoa; phylum Chordata; class Mammalia; order Tubulidentata; family Orycteropodidae; genus Orycteropus; species Orycteropus afer. The sequence continues at coordinate 3,267,585 of NW_006921660.1, forward strand.
CTCATGATCATTAGCCAGCAAATACATCAAGAAATGCTCATGATCATTAGCCATCAGAGATGCATATCAAAACAACAATGAGATACCATCTCACCCCAGCACTAATGGTAAAGTTCAGTAAGAAAGAAAATAACAAATGCTGGCAAGGATGTGGAGAGATCAGGACTCTCATCCACTGCTGACGGGACTGTAAAATGATACAACCACTGTGGAAAACAGTGTGGCAATTCCTTAAAAAGCTGGAATTAGAAATACCATTTGGCCCAGCAATCCCATTACTAGGTATATATCCTAAAGAAGTGAGAGCCAGGACAATAACAGATATACGTACACCCATGTTCATCACAGCACTATTTACAAAAGCAAAAATATGGAAACAACCTATCTACACATCAACAGTAGAATGGATAATCAAACTATGGTACATACACACAATGGAATACTATGCAACACTAAAGAATAATGTAGAATCTGCAAAATAGAGCATAACATGGATGAAATTTGGAGGATATTATGCTGAGTGAAATAAGTCAATCACAGGACAAATATAGTATTATTTCATTATTGTAAAAAGCCAAGGGAAGGTTTAAATATGAAAGGAAACTTTCTTTGTTGGTTACCAGGGTGGGAGGGGAGAGGAGGGAACGTTGAAGAAAAAAAAAAAAAAAGTCATTGAGGTGATTCCAACTCATAGTACCCTGTATGTGTCAGAGTGTATCTGTTTTCCATGGTTGAAATTTCAGAAGTAGATCTCCAAGGCTTTTCTTCCAAAATGTGTATGTTAAACCATTTGTTAGTGCCCCCCAGGGCACTGATGTTTTATTAAGTTCTGTAGTTTTGTTTTTTTAATTTTCCTCTCTGTATTTCATGTTGGATAGTTTCTATTTCCATGTCATCAATTTCATGAATCTTAATCTTCTGCAGTGTATAATCTGCTGTTAAGCAACCCTGTATTCTTTTCATTTTTAATACTGTATTTTTCAATTATAGAATTTCTATTTTGGTCTTCTTCAGTTGTTTTGGTTTTTTAAGTCATTAAAGACTCTTCCAAACTTTTATTAACTTTTTTTTTGTGACTTGGGTGAAAGTTTACAAAGAAAACTGGTTTTTCATTCAACATTTAACACACATTTTATTTCGTGACATCGATTGCAATCCCCACAATTTAACAACAGTCTTCCCACTTCCTACCTTTGATTACTGTATCCATTCATCCTTCTTTCCTATCTCTTCCTGCCTTCTAAGCTTTATGCCTTGGAAAATGCTGCCATTTTGATTTCGTATGGTTGGTTGTTCCAAGGAGTGTACACCTCCCTGGAGTTACTGTTCACCTTATAGGTCCTGCCTATTGTTTGGTTGAAAGTTGAACCATGGGGGTGAGTTCAGTTCTAGGTTTCAAGGGTGTCTAAGGGCCACAATCTCAGAGGTTCCACCAGTCTGTTATTAGACCAACAATCTTGATCTTTTTATGTTATTTTGAGTTTTGTTCCACATTTTTTCTCCCTCACTATCTAGGACCTTTCACTGTGATCCTTTCAGAGCAGCTGGCAGTGGTAGGCAGGTACCATCTGGTTCTTCTGGTCTCAGGGTCACAGAGGCTGGGTTTTTGCATGCTTAATTAGCCCTTTGGACTAATTATTTCCATGCATGTTTAAGCATCTTCACTTTTCTTTGCTCTGGATGGAGAGAGACCAATAGTTGCACCTTAGATAGCCACTCACAATCTTTGAAGACCCCATCCATTAATAACCAAAGTTAGGTGTACAAAATTTTCTTTGTGGACTACGTTGTGTCAACTGACCTTTATTTTCCAGATTATAGTACTGAGCCCCAGTCTCAGCAATTCATTCCCTTAAGGTGTTTATGGTTAACAAGCATTCATAACTTTGACCACTGTATCATCCACCATATCATGGATCTATCTCCAGCATATATAAATTCAGGTACAGAAATATCTCTGTCAAATCTATACATATTTGTGGGTGTGGTCCCATTCATTTTCCCACTCCTATTGAATTTACATATCTAGCTATGTATCAGGAGCTCTGGTAGCATAGTGGCTAAGACACTTGCCTGCTAACCAGACGGCTGGCGGTTCAAACCCACCAGCCACTCCTCGGAAGGAAGGTTGGGCAATCCTACTTCCGTAGTGATACTGCCTTGGAAACCCAAGGAGGGGTCGCTATGAGTCGGGGCCGACTCGACGGCACATAACAACAACAACAACAACAAGCTATGTATCTATTCTTTGATTATTGTTATTAATGTTACTGTAAGATTATATCAATACAGTATTTACCTTTGTTGTTTTTAACTCTTGTGGTCCTGCCAGTTTCTTCCTGTGCCTTTATCATTTTGTGCTGACTTCCCCCTTAGTGTATACTGCCTTTCTCTTCACACCAGTTAGTATGTATCTACCCTCCAGTTAGTGATTTGCTTTCTCTTCCCCTCCCACCCCTGGTAACCTTCAAGGAATGCTTCTTTCTGTGTGTAAACCTTTTCTTGACTTTTTATACTAGTGATCTTACACATTATTTGTCCTTTTCTGATTGACTAATTTCACTCAGCATAATATCCTCTAGATTCATCCATGTTATGAGGTGTTTCTCAGAATGCATTGTTCATATTTATAGTTGCACAGTATTCCCTTGTGTTGATGGGCATTTAGGTTGTTTCCATCTTTTTGCTGTTGTGAAAAGTGGTGTAATGAACATGGTGTGCATATATCAGTTTGTCTCTTATTTCTCTGCAATATATATCTAGCAGTGTGATTGCTAGCAGCTCTGGATGTGTAGTGCCTAAGGAACTTCACTGTTATCTAGAAGGCTGGAGGTTCAGACCCACCAGCCACTCCTCGGAAGGAAGATTGGGCAATCTACTTCCATAGTGAGACAGATTCAGAAATCCAAGGATGGGTCACTATGAGTCGGGTCCGACTCGATGGCACATAACAACAACAACTGATGTACATAAATGTTTGATTTTTATGGTATCTCAGTTATCTAGTTTGTCTTCTTCTGTTTGTGCAATTTTAGTTATGTTTGATAGTGTATTTATGCCACGTATCAGGGCCCCTAAGTTTGCTTGTTATTTTTTCTTTAATGATCTTTATAGTGTTAGGTTTGATATTTGGTCTTTGGATCCATCTTTACTTTTTGTATATGGTGAGAGAGATGGATATTGTTTCATTTTTCTGCAAACAGATATACAGTTTTGCCAGCCAGCACTATGTGTTAAAAGAAACAATCTCTTCCTCATTGAATGGGTTTGGATCCTTTGTCAAAAATCAGCTGTCCATAGGTGGATGAATTTACTTCTGGGTTCTCAATTCTGTTCCATTTGCATGCGTCTGTAAAAATGCTTTTTGACTACTGTGATAGTATGCTAGTTTTGAGATTGGGGAGCATGAGGAATCGTACTTAGTACTTCTTTAGCAGTGCTTTCCTTCTCCAGGATCTTTGTCCACTCCATATAAAATAGGTGATTCATTTTTCCATATCTTTTAAAAAAAATGACGATGCAATCTAGATTGGCATTGCATTTTATCTATACATTGCTTTGTGTGGTACTGTGGTTTTCCCAATGTTAAGATTTCCTATCTATGAGCATGGTATATTCTTTCATTTATATAGGTCTGTGTTGGGTTCTCGTAGTAGGGTTTTGTAATATTCTTTGCATAGGTCTTAAGTATATCAGGTTAAATTTGTTCCAAAGTATTCCATCTTCTGGGTAGCTTTTGTAAATGGTATTTCTTTCCTGACTCCTTTTTAGAGTTTTCTTTGTTAATGTAATGATTTTAGTATGTTGATCTTCTATCCTGCCACTATGCTGAATCCTTCTGTTAGTTCTAGCAATTTTTCTTATTGAGTCTCTGGGATTTTCTATGTATAGGATCATATCATCTGAAAATGGAGATAGTTTATCTCTTCCTTGCCAATGTGGATGCCTTTTATTTCAATACCTTTCTGCCCTACTACTCTGGCTAGGATTTTCAATACAATACACAACAGGAGTGGTGATAAAGGGCATCCCTGTATGGTTCCTGTTCACAAAGGGAATTTTTTCAAGCTCCCTCTATTGAGAATAATGTTATTAACTGGTTTTGTACATTTGTTCCTTAATTATATTGAGGAATCCCCTTCTATTCCTATTTTGCTGAGCGGTTCTATCAAGAATAGGTGTTGGATTTTATCAAATGCTGTTTCTGCATCAATTGACGTGATCATGTGGTTCTTTTGCTTTATTTATGTGGTGGACTACGTTGAAACATCTTTGAATATGTAGTAGGAATCCCAATCTGTCATAATGATTATTTTTTTGGTATGTTGTTGGATCTGTTGGGCATTTCTGCATCTATGTCATAAGGGATTCTTTTTTAGTGGTGTCTTTGCCTGGCTTTAAAGTTATGCTTGTTTCATAGAATGAATTCCTTTTCTGTGTTCTGGGAGCTCCGGTGGCATAGTGCCTAAGGCATTTGACTACTAACCAGAAGGCTGGTGGTTCAAACCCACCAGTCACTCCTCAGAAGGAAGACTGGGCAATCTACTTCCATAGAGATACCACCTCAGAAACCCAAGGAAGGGTTGATATGAGTCAGAAACAACTCGACAGCAGTGAGTGAGAGAGAATAATTTTAATAGAATTGGTGTCACCTCTTCTCTGAAGGTTTAGTAGCATTTGCCAGTGAAGTTGTCTGGGTTAGGACTTTTTTTTTTTTAAATGACCTGTTCAATTTCTTCTTTTTAATGGGACTATTCAAATTTCCCAGATCATTTTGTGTTAGTTTAGGTAGGTAGTATGTTTCTAGAAATGTTTCCATTTCTTCTAGGTTTACAAACTTGTTGGAGTACAGTTCTTTAGTATTCTATTACCCTTTTTATTTCTGTTGATTCTGTTATGACATTGCCTGTTGTTGTTGATGTTGTTGTGTGCCATTGAGTCATCTCCAACTCATAGTGACCCTATGCACAGCAGAACAAAACAATGCCTGGTCCTAGGCCAGCCCCATGATCTTTGGTATACCTCAACACATGGTTGCAGCCACTATGTCAATCATTCTCATTGAGGACCTTCCCCTCTTGTGTCGACCTTCCACCTTACCAACCATGACATTCTTCTCCAGGGAATGGTCCCTTCTGATAACATGACCAAAGCAGATGAGACCAAGTCTGGCTATTCTTGCTTCCAAAGAGCATTCCGGCTGCACTTCTTCTGGGACAGATTTGTTAGCCCTTTTGGCATACCATGATCCTCTTAGCATTCTTCTTCAACACTGTAACTCAAAAGATCAACTCTTCATTGATCTTCCTTGTTCAATGTCTAGCTCTCACATGCATGAGAGGTGACTGAATATATATTATGACTTGGGTTAGGTGCAGTTTTGTTTTCAAGGAGACATCTTTGCTCTTTATCACTTGGAAGAGGTCTTTTGCAGCAGATCTGCCCAATGCAATATGTCATCTGCCATTTATACTGTTGAAAGAAGGTATTTGCAATGAGTAAGTCGTTGGTCTTGCAAAATTCTATCATGCGATCTCTAGCATTATTTCTGTTACCAAGGGCATATTTTCCAACTACTGGTAACTATTTTTTAATTTCCAACTTTCTCATTCCAGTCACCAGTGATAACCAACAGATCTTGATTGCATGCTTGATCAATTTCAGACTGCAGTTGATAGAAATCTTCAAATTTTCTATCTTTGGCTTTGATGGTTGATGCAAAGATTCAAATAATTAGGCCAGTGTTAACTGGCCTTTCTTGTAGGTATATGGATATTATCCTATCACTGTCAGCATTGCACTTCAGGACAGATCTTGAAACAGTCGTTGTGATGATGAATGCCACACCATTCCTCTTTGTCATTCCCAGCACAGTAGATCATATGGTTGTCTGATTCAAAATGGGGAAACTACTCCATTTCAGCTCACTAATGCCTAGGATATCAATCTTTATGTGTTCCATTTCATTTCTGACAACTTCCAATTTTCCTAGATTCACACATCATACATTCCATATTCCAATTATTAGTGGATGTTTGCATCTGTTTCCACTCATTTTGAGTTGTACCACATCAGCCAATGGAGGTCCTGAAGGCTTTCCTCCATCCATATCATTAAGGACTCAGCTCTGAGGACTCTACTCTGAGGACTCAGCTCTTCCCTAGTCATATTTTGAGTGTCTTCTGATCTGATGGGCTCATCATCTAGCACTATATTGGACAGTATTTCAGTGCTATTCATAAAGTTTTCCAGTAATACATCAGACAGTGTTTCACTGTTTTTCACAAGGTTTTCACTGGCTATTTGTCTGACAAGTACATGGACTCTTCCTTCTTCTCATTCTCAGTCTCTTTTAGCCCGGAAGCTCCGCTGAAACCTGTCCACCATGGGTAACCCTGCTGACATTTTGCAACACCGGTGGCATAGCCTCCTGCCTCACAGCAACACATAAGCAACCACAGGACAACAAACTGACAGACAAGTTCTCCTCCCTTAGCTCTTCCTAACTGCTCTGCACCCACCTCTCTGGGTATCAACTGTTTCATTCTTATTTGTGATATTTCCATCTTCTTCTTTGTTAGATTTGCCTGTGGTTTGCCAAATTTACTAATCCTTTCAAAGGATTAACTTCTAGTCTTATGGATTCTTTCTACTGTTTTTCTGTTTCATCAAATATTCATTATTTCCTTCCTTCTGGTGACTATAGGCTTTTCTGCTATGCTTTTACTAGTTGTCTGAGATGTTGGGTTAAGGTGTTGATTTGTGTTCTATTTTTTTGATGTGTGTTTATTGGTGTAAATTGTCCTTTGAGCACTGCTTTTGTTGTGTCCCAAAGATTGTAATGTGTTGTGCATTCTCATTTGATTCAGAGAATTTTTTATTCCTTCTAGTAACCAGCAGTTTATAAGCAGGGTGTTACACTCAGTTTCTATGTATTCGACCTTTATTTCCTCTAATCTTCCTTTTGTTGATTTCTGATTTCATAGATTTGTGATCTGAGAAGGTGCTTTGCAGTATTTTGATATTTTTAAATTTATTGAGGCTAGCTTTGTGGTGTAACATATGGTCTGTTCTGGAAACTGGTCCACTTACTCTGGAAAGGAATGTATATCCTGTTGTCCTTGGGTGGAGTGCTCTGTACATGTCTATGGGGTCAAGCTAGTTGACTGTACTGCCTAGTTCTTCTGTGACTTTTCTGAGTTTCTCTCCAGCTGTTCTATCCATCAAAAGTGATGTAAAATCTATTATTACTGTGGAGTTGTCTATTTATCTTTTCATCAATTTTGTTAATGTTTGATTTATGTATTTTAGTGATCATTCATTGGTTGTGTAGGTATTTAGGTTATATTCTGTTGGATTGTCCCTTTGACCATTATAAAATGCCCTTCCTGTGTCTTTTGCTGTTTTTTTGCATTAGTCTATTTCATCAGAAATTAATATTGCCACTCCAATTTTTTATCCTTGACTTATGTTTTCTATCCTTTGATGTTTAAATTATATAAGGTATGTCTCTTGTAGACAGCATGTTGATGAGTCATGTTTTCTTTAGCATTCTGCTACTCTCTGTATCTAATCTATTAATAATCAGTGTGATTATTGATAGGCTTGAGTTTACTGCTGTCATTTTCCTTTTTTTTTTTTAATTGGTGCTAATAGTGTCTTTGTTGCACATATATTTCTGTGCTGAGTTAATACTGTTCATACATTTCTTATCATTTACTTTGTTGGTGTTATTTTAGTATTTACTGAATCTTCATGATTTTCTCTTTTTTTAATTTTGGCAAGAATGTTTATTAAATTTGTTTGCAGTTATCTTCTAATTTATAATTTTCCCCCTAAGTTTAAAAAAGTCCATTCTATCTTGACTTAGGAGCTCTGGTGGTTCAAACCCACCAGCCACTCCTCAGAAGGAAGGTTGGGCAATCTACTTCCGTAGTGATACTGTCCGCAAACCCAAGGAGGTGTCGCTATGAGTTGGATCCAACTCGACGGCAGTGGGTATCTTGACTTAATGTCTTATCTTCCTCTCCATTTGGAAGTTCTGTGATTACACTATTTATTCCCTCTTTTTGTTTTGTAGTTGTCACTGTTTACAAATTGATGTGTCTGTTTCCATATTTTCAATCTTGTAGGTTTGTTTTATTACTGATACTTCTATATCTCAGCTGATTTCCAGGTTATGTTACTTTGGGTCTTAATCAAAGCTGTTATCTGCAGTTCTTGGTTCTCTATCTGAAAGGCTCCCTTTAATATTTCTTTAAAGTTACTCTAGTTATAAATTCCCTTAATTTCTGTTTATCTGGAAGTATCCTTATTTTGACATCCTATTTGAAGGACAATTTTACTACACATATAATTTTGGTTGGCAACTTTTTTTCTTTCAGGGTTTTATATGTAATCCCATTGCCTTCTTGCTGGCATGGTTTCTGTCAAGAAGTAAGAGATTAGTCTTACTGGTTCTCCTTCAAAAGTATCTTTTCATTTTTCTAAAGATCCCTTCAGGATTCTCTGGTCTTTGGTTTTGTAAAGTTTGCTTACACTATCTATGTCTTGGTGATTTTTTTTTTTTTTGAGGGGTGTGTGTCCTATTTGAGGTTCATTGAACTTCTTGAATAAATATCTTGTTTTTCTTGATATTAGGAAGTTTTCTTCCAAGAAATCATTGATAATTTTCTTACTGTTTTACTTTGTCTCTGTGATAGCTGGAGCTGTGCGTCAACTTGGCTGGACCACAATTTTGTGTGGTTTGAGCTGTTATGGTGTGGTTGTTCCTATGATGGGACCAGATGACTATGTTTTGAGTGGCCAATCTGTTGAAAGGGAGTTTCCCTCGGGGTGTGGCCTGCTTCCAGTATATGTGTGGACACCCTGGGAGAGGAGACATTCTTCGGTGGATCGGGATTCTGTTGTGCTGCCTACAACTGTCCATTAGTGAATAATCCACCATCTGGCCTGGAGATCTTGGATTCATCATTCGTTGGAGTCAACAGCCAGTTTACTGCCTGCCAACTCTGAACTCCTCAACCCCTGCAGCTGCAAGAGTCGGAAAAAGCCTCCAGTTGATGTTTGATCCAGGAACTTTGGATTTGCCAGCTTCTATAAGTGCGTGAGCCATTTTCCTAAGATAAATCTCTCTCTCTCTCTCTCTGTGTATGTATGTATGTGTGTATATATATATACACATAAGCTTTACTGGTTTTGTTTCTCTAGAGAACCCTGTCTAACACAGTCTTCTTCTGTTCTTGAACTGCAATCACAAGTAAATCATTCCTCTCAATGGTGTAACACATCATTCTTAAGACATTCTTCATTTTCTCCCCATGCTTTCTTTCTGGTTGTTCCTCTGACAGATTAGTGTTAATAGATTTGTCTTCAATTTTGCTAACTCTGTCTTCCACTGATTTAATTCCAGTCCTTTGCCCTTTCAATGTGCTGTATTTTTGAAATTGGCATATTAATCTTCTGGATTTCTATTTGCTGTTTTTGTATGACTTATAAATATCCATTTACTTTGGCAATTTGTTCTTGTATTGTTTTTCCTGAATTATTCTAGTGTTTTGTCTATGCTTTCCTTGATTTTGTCTATGATTTCCTTGGTGTTGTCTCTGTTTCCCCTGAACTCTTTCTTAATCTGTTGAAATGTCCTAATTACAATTCTTTTGAATTCCTTGTTAGATAGTTCCGATACCATTTCTTCCTCTGGAAGATATTCTGGCTCTGTATTTTGGTAACATGCCTGAACCACCTTGTACTGTTGTGTGTGTGTGTGTGGGGGGGGGATTTGAAGGTCTCAGTCTCCCAGACTTTGTGGGATCACTGTATTAATTTGTTGCTTGCATGCTGGTTTGCTTCACCTTGATTCTTTGTTTTGTTTTTTGTTAAGATATTTGGGTAAATGAGTGGGTGTACTATTCTGGTCACTGGTTTGACAGCACTAGTGCACTCATCATGGATCTCCAGGTGAATTCAACAGCAGGTGGGAGTTGGTGAGAATCTCTAATTGCTGGTCATGTAGAGTAGCTGAGGGCAGGTTATGCAGGTGTCATTTGTCATCTTTAGTTTATCTACTAATGCTGGAGGAAGTGGTAGTGGTGGCAGTCAACCAGTGGATGAGGGACCAAGTATGATACATATGGCTAGATAAGGTCACTGGCTCCCAACTTATGGGGAGAAAAAAGGAGTAGGAGGGAAGAGGAAGAAAGAAAAGAAAAACACAAGCAGAGAAAGAGGGAAGGACTATGAAGAATTAATAATATTAAAAAATGCAGCATAATACTGGTGCACTAGATGCAATAAATGGCTCCAAAGCAGAAATACAGCGCTCACTCTGAGGAAGTGCACAATGCTGACTGTGGAGTGGTAGAGCCAGATGCTGCTGACCATGGAGTTGTCAGGTCACTCACTCTGTGGGATCAAAACACAAGGTGGGAGAAGAAAGAAAAAAAGGATAAGAATGTGTCGAAGAGAGAAGAATTAAGAAGAAATAAATAAAGTGTGTGGGGGGGGGCAGCACAGCACTGGCACTTAGGGTGGTTTTGACCAGCAACTAAGTAGACAGATGTGGGAAGGGCCCTGCCTCTGATCATGAGGAGGTTGTGCAGGGTAGTGGGGGAGATTAAACTTCTCTGGTTACTGATCACCACTATAGGTGATCATGCAATCCTGGGCAAGCAGAGCTGATTATCTGGTTCCTGTCCTGATCAGAACACTCTTTATAATAATTCAAAATGGATGTGCTAGGCTAGGCCAGGGGGCAGTTCATTGCTCTGTTTGCCTCCTTGTTTGCTGTTTTCGTTCAGTCTCTTCCTCTAATCGTTATCTGATATACTTCTTTATCTTTTCCTTTGAGGCTCTGGGTTCCAGGACTGTCAGCCATATCCATTTCACTTGGGTTTTTTTTGTCACAAAGCGTATTGGAAATACATCTGACTCATCCTGCCATCTTGGATCAACCCACCTATTATTTTTTAAACATGTTATTTTCTTTCCTTATCAATTTCATGTTTTCCTGTACCTTCTTAAGCATATGTGGAATATGTTTTAATATCTTTCCCTGGTAATTAAATCATATTTTTCATTTCTTTTTGTTGTTATGGTCTACTTTCTAGCATCTCTGCATAGTTGACAATTTTTAATAATTTTATTGATGTGTAACTGATACATAAACAAAATACTGTTAATCTATAACTTTGGTATGTGTTGACATATGTAAATACCCATTAAATTATCCTAACAGTCAAGATAAAAAATGTATCTATCACTCCCCAAAAGCATCCTCATAATCCTTGGCAACTCCTCACTTCTCCTCTTCTCCACACTAGCTGATCTCCAGTGTGCCTAAAAATTTTTCCTTTTGTTATTCTAATTTTAGTAGCCCCATGTGTTAGAGAGTAGAACTGTTCCATAGGGTTTCCTTGGCTGTAATCTTTATGGAAGCAGACCACCAGGCCTACCTTCTGAGCTCCTATAGGATAGATTCAAACCACCAACCTTTAGGTTAGCACCTGATCACAAAACTTATATCACCCTAGCTCCTCATGAAAAAAATTTATTAAATGGAAGGCAATGTGAATTTTACATAATTTGATGCTGGATTTTGCTGTGTGGACTTAGTTTTAGCACACACATTTAAAGTATTTTGGATCAATTTAATCTTTTCACAGCTTTTAATTTTTGTTAGGATGGAGCCAAAGCAGCCTTTATTCTAAGGGTAATCTGGTCCTACTACAAATCTGTCCTGGAGGAAGTGCAGCTGGGATGCTCCTTGGAAGTGAGAATGGCCAGACTTTGTCTAACCTACTTTCATCATGTTGTCAGAAAGGACCACTACTTGGAGAAGGCTACCATACTTCGTAAAGTGGAGGTCACCGAAAAAAGGAAAGAACTTCAACAAGATGGAATAATACAGTGGATGCAACGATGGGCTCGAGTATGGCAAGGATTGTGAAGGTGGCACATGACGAGGTCGTGTGTCATTCTGTTGTACACAGAATTGCTATAAATCAGAGATGACTCAACAGCATCTAACAACAACTACAACACTACCCTTCAAAGGCCTCTATTGAATGTACCATGTTTCAAGAGGTCTCTGCATTCAGGCTTGTGGAAATATGAACTATTCCCAGCCATCTGTGAGCTCTGAGAATTGGGTTTTTTTTTTCCCTCTCATCCTCAGGGAATTTTATACCATACTTGATCAGTCCATATTCAGTTAAACATTTCAGAAGATTCCGCTAGAAATCTCTACCGCTTGCTCACTCTCACTATCTCTTTCTCTCTACACTATTCTCTTCTCCTCCAGTATTCTTCCTCACAAATTCCAGCCACTTTCACCCCAATGAAATCCTTTTTTTGTTTCCTCAACTCAAGAATACCACATAAGACTGTATTTGAGTTTGTCCCCCTAATCTGCAGATGGTGCAATCTCAGGGCTTACTTTGTTACTCCTCATTTATAGTCCTTCACAACCTATTGTCCAATGTCTTAAAACAGTTGTTTCATAGATTTTGTTCAATTTTCTAATTCTCTACTGCCAGAGAGAAAATCCTTCATGGGCAAAAGCAGGTATCAGTAGAATCTTTAAAATGATATTCATGTGATTTCCACAGTGTGAATTCTGGGTAGAGTATCTCCTCATTGGACCTATTTCATCAATGTCTCCTCATAAGTAAAAGCACAACATAAAAATTGGGACCAAATTTACTCATCTCAATTCATACGATTCAATCCCACTACAGTCTGAAGGAACTTTCTAACTCTGGTTTTTTGACTAAGTAGAAGCTGACAGTATGTCTACAATCTTCACTTTTAGAAGAAAAATATGCATATGAAGCTAAAGATCACAAAATTGTATGTAACATAAACAGCAGTTTCATACTCTTGCTGCTTCATTCTCATGCCTTCAGGAGACTGACAATCTCACAATTTAATGTGAACATGATAGGACATATATCTACTGTGTATATGTCAAGAAAATGTATCAAATATAGAGAAAACAGTGATTTGAATATATTCATCATGCTATCTTTATTTCATACAATTTCACAAAGATTAATTCCCATGGCCTTCAAAAAATGAAATTTATTTTATAAAATCATTTAAAATTGATCATTTATTGATTATTATCCTGTCATTTCTGTCTGCACAGACTGTGTATTTTCTAATTGGAGGGGTTAATTTTATAAACTGCCACAAGAATTATGGACATAAAGGGAATGTGAATGAAAATGGAGATGACTAAAGTGACAGCCAAAGTGACTGATATAGTGGCTCATCTAGGAAAGGAAGAAACTAAGTTTCCTTTCTCCAACAACACACAGTCAATGAAGGATTTCTTTTGAAGTATGTATCATTTAGTCTGTAGTGCTAAAGAATCTACTGCCATCGAGTTGATTCCAACTCATAACGACCCTACAGGGTAGAACAGAACTGCCCTACGGTATTTCCAAGGCTATACATCTTTACAGAAGTAGACTGCCTCATCTTTCTGCTGCAGAGTAGCTGGTGGGTTCAACCATCAACCTTTCGGTTAGCAGTCAAATGCTTTAACCACCGAGTCATGAGAGCTCCTTATAAAGCTAGAAAGGATACCAAGATCATTAGAGAAAAAGAAACAAAATATAATGAAATCAATAAATATTATTGTTATAGAGCTTCACTCTACTTAAGGTCTCAATATGCTTGCTGAAAACAGATACTATCATGAATTTTAGTTATTTCAAGTCACTAGTATGCCACAGTAGAGATAACTCCAGTTCTTGAATTAGAGTTTTTCTCATTCATTGTTTCAGAATTATTCTTTCTTTTCTTTAGTGAACATTAGCCACTAATTGCACTCAAAACTCACTAGACTGTCATACTATGTTCTAACCAACACCAAGTACGACACAAATTTATGAAGACTTTAAAAGAAGAATGACCATATATAACCTACAGTTTAGTGTTGCAAATCACCACAGAATATTGGCTAAGCTTTACATGTGGTAGCATCTATAAAGACATCTCAATATATACTCAAGAGACAATCCTTTTCTACAGCAATTTATATTCTCAGAAGTCATATATTTTTCACTGGAGCACATTGCAGTGATTTTTGCTATGTTAGATTAGTTGGTCAAGGTATCATATTTTGATATGCACATGAATTTATTACTTTAACTCTCTTTGGTTACAGACTAAACCTTAAATTTACTCCAAATTTTTTCAATCTAATCCTAAAATTACAAACACTTTAGATTGTGGATGACTTTCCTAAGTCTATCACCACTGCTAAAAATAATTCCAACTGAATTCCTATGAAGAGAGTGTGTGTGTAAATATATTTGAGAATACTGTTACTGGGACCAGTACCCACTAACCAGCTAACTGATTAAGACCAGGGTATAAATAATTTAACCAAAGAGGTCTTGTTTTTCTCTCACATAAAATTAAAGTGGTATCAGAGCATATGATATGGTACTCAATAAACTTCTCAAATGCATTTGTTTTTAAAATTCTGCCCTTTATACTTTTCAAAATTCTAGTTTAATAAACAGTGATAAAAGCTTAATTAAAGATTCAACAAAAACTTTCTCTACATAACTTTCTGTATCTGTAAACTTAGCCATAGATTTCAAGGGATGTCAGTTGAGTGTAAGATTTAGTTTGTACGTGATATACTATCCCCATCCCTATCCCAAGACCTGAAAGTCCAAATATTTATTATAACAAATATTACAGTAACATGTTTATATTCCTCTTTCTAAAATAAAAATCTATAAAGCAATTAAGCATCATCTCTAAAAGTTTTAACGTTCTCTTAATAAAAACAATTGTTTTATGTATGCATTTAACCATTTCACCAAGTAATAAGATGCAAAGATATACTGTTATTCCCTTTAATCAATAAGGAAACTGAAGTCCAATGATCACTAATACCATAATACAAAATAATATTAAAAAATATGTTTTAGGTAGATGTTAGTAAATATATGATTTCCAAGTATTTGTCCACTTGCTCTAATTCGGTAACATAAATGAGACATACCTACTAATATTGTCACATCAAAATCATTATGAAACTAGTGTTTGGCTCTGCCTGAGAAAAATATTTCTAAGCCCAAAAGCATAGGCAGGTACTTATACATGAGTTACTACTCCTGTGGCATTAATTTGTGAAAAGGACATGATGCACAGGGATTTCTACAGTGAAGCCAAAGTAAGAATGGCTAGGTTACAAAATCCATGAGACTCTGACAAGTCACCCAACTACTTCCGATTTGCTGGAGCATTCTGGAAGTACTGTCCAACCAAAACGTGGTCAAATACAAGAGTGTATCATCTGTTCCAAAGTGTTATCATAAAAACATCATAGACCACAAGAGCCAATTTGCTATGGGAGCCTTTCTGGAAAGGCATTTACACTGTCATGAAGTGTTAAACAAACACTTAAACACTAATGAAAGAAATGAAGACTGTTATTTCTCATCCTTTATTACAGTTATTTATGAATGTCTTACATCTTCTTCTTGAGGCTAGCACCTTCTTGAGGAGGGCACTTCTGTCTGACTCATCTTTGTGGTCCCATAATGTTGAATGTTTAAATGAATAAATGTAATAAAAGCTTGTGATATTAACACCAAATTAAACTTGGCATAAAATAAACTGTATCTAAGAGATGATACTGCTATATGAGTAGACAGTTCAGGGGAATATTTAATTTAACAAACAGATCCCCAAGTGGAATCTCCTATGTTATCTCTGATTAATACAGAGCTCCATTTTCTTCTAAATGTTATTTGTATGAGATATTCTAATTTAGGTTCACTTTCAAATTCCTCCCTAAGTTTGCATCTATCCTAAAAAAAAGGATATAACTGGACAGACTAAAACAGCCTATTGTGGTTATTCCATTTACAATGTTTCTTACAAGGACAAGGACTCCCATAAATGGTTAAATAAAAAGAGAAAGCTATAATAATAATTAATATCTTTCTTAGAAATTTACAAATCAAGTGACTTCTAGGGTTATTAAGAAGGCACATACAGAAATCAAATTGACTATATCCATGAAAAAAGGCGATGAAGAAGCTCACTATCATCAGTCACAACAAGGCTAAGAGCTGAATGTGGAAAAGACCACCAACTGCTCATAGGCAAGTTCAAGTTGAAGCTGAAGAAAATTAAAGCAAGCCCACAAGAGCCAAAATATGATCTTGATTATATGACATCTGAATTTAGAGACTATGTAAATAACAGATTTGGCACAGCGAACACCAATGACCAAAGATCAGAGGAGTTGTAGCATGACATTAAGAAGATGAAAAGGTAATTAAAAAGACAGGAAAGGAAGAAAAGACCAAAATGGATGTAGAACAGACTCTGAAAGTTGCTCTTGAGCAGAGAATAGCTAAAGCAAATGAAACAAATGAAGAAATAAAAGAGCTGAACTGAACAAAGGTTGGGTCAAGAAGACAAAGTAAAATATTATACTGAAATGTGCAAAGACCTGAAATTATAAAACTGAAAGAACACATGTGGCATTTCTCAAGCTGAAAATAAATGCAGAAAAAGTGCAAACCTTGACTTGCAATACTAAAGGATTCTATGGGTAAATTACTGAATGATGCAGCAAGCATTAAATGAAGATGGAAGGAAAACACAGAGTCACTCTACCAAAAAGAATCGTTTGACGTTCCACCATAGGCAGCATATGATCAATAACCAATGGTACTGAAGGAAGAAGTCCAAGCTGTATTTAAGGAACTGGTAAAAAAACAAGGCTCCAAAAATTCATGGAATACCTTTGAGAAGTTTGGTAAATGATAAAGAACCAGACCCTTCTTATGCCAAAAAATTTGGAAGATAGCTACCTGGGTAACCAACTAGAAGAGTTCCATATTTGTGCCCATTAAAGATAAGTGATCCAAAAGAATGTAGAAATTATTGAACAATATTATTAATATCACACATAATTAAAATTTTGCTGAAGATAATTCAAAAACAGTTACAGCAGTATACTGACAGGAAACTGCCAGATATTCCAGCTGGATTCAGAAGAGGACATGGAATGAGGAGTTTCATTGCTGATGTCAGATGAATCTTAGCTGAAAGCAAAGAATACCAGAAATATGTTTACCTGTGTTCTATTGACTATGCAAAAGCATTTGACTGCATGGACCATAACAAATTATGGATAATGCAGAAAGAAAGGGAATTCCAGAACACTTGATTGTGCTCATAAAGAACCTGTACACAGACCAAGAGGCTGTTGTTCAAACAGAACAAGGGGATATTGTATGGAAGGGCATGTGTCAGGTTTGTATCCTTTCACCCTGCTTATTCAATCTGTATGCTGAGCAAATAATCCAAGAATCTGGACTACAAGAAGAATGTGGCATCAGAATTGAAGGAAGACTCATTAACAAACTGTGATATACAGATGACACAACCTTGCTTGCTGAAAGCAAATAGGAGCTGAAGCACTTATGAAGATCAAAGACTACAGATTTTAATTTTCTTTATATTACAGTTTAATCCATACTGAAGGCTATAGTCTTTGATCTTCATCAGTAAGTGCTTCAACTCCTCAATGAGATGGATCCACACAGTGGCTGCAATGCTGGGCTCAAGCATGTGGTGCTGGACTGGGCAGTGTCTCATTCTATTATACATGGGGTCACAAAGAGCCAGAGCCAGCTCAACCGCACCTAACAACAACAAGGAGACATTTTGCTTCCTTCCAGTAACCATAGATAAACTTTGTTTCATTTTTATTTGGAAAACAAATAGAATAGCTGTGAGGAAAAAAAAAGGAATAATCTGAAAGCACTGGAGAGCTACCAAGGAAACAAAAATTTTTGTGTCAACGAGTCAGAAGATAATGGAAGCCCAGAGTTATGACCCATATCTGGCATTGCTTTTCCTTTTGAGGAATCTGCCAATTCAACAAAGAATGTGGAAAGCAGGGCAAAATACAATGACTAACAGGCTGAGATACACAAATCCTTGGGGGGGGGAGGTTTGAGATGTGGAGAGATTTGGAGTTCAGGACCCATAAAGCAAAAGCAGCACTGGTAAAACAGGTAAAGTGTTCAACTGGGATTCTGAAGTGCTCTACTCAAAGAGAAAGGGTAAAGTAGAAATAGACCAGCCTTTAGAAAAAGACTTATGCTCAGACTTCAGTCAGCTGAAATCCTGACTGGATTAAAATAAAATCTGACCTTGGCCTAACTCCCTAAAAGAAATCCTTTATGAAATGGGATAAGGTCTTTCAAACCCTCAAATTTTCTTTATATCGTTTGCAACATAATGTATGGTTCTTAATAAAAAAATAAGGAGCTATGAAAAATCAAATAAGGGCCAAAACCCAAGAGAAAAAAACAGATCAAAGACTCTAACATATGGGAAATCAAGATACTGTCTTAATCAAGACACAGAATTTTAAAATGACTGTGCTTATTTTGCTAAAAAACAATATCCACGTACAGATTTTTGGCAGGTAACAGTAAATAAGAAAAAAAGACTCAAACAGAAATTCTAAAACTGAGTATTACTCAGTGGAATGAATCTGAAATCAGTTAAAAAAAAGGGGGGGGGGGGTAAGAAAATCTCCAACTCTTTGAAAAGAGATTTCATATGAGAAATCACAAAGGAAGTTAGAAAACATTTTGAACTAAATGATAATGAAAATACAAAATGCCAAAACTTGTGGGATATAGGCAAGTCATATGTAGCAAGTAATTTAGAGCTTTAAGTGTAGAAACCAGAAAATAAAAAGAGCTGAAACTGTTCAGCACTATTCACTAAAGTTTATACTTTACCTGTTGACGCAGCTACTGCATTTCTAGTTACACACCCAACAAAATGTGTGCATATGTGTACCAACAGACATGTAGATAAAGGCATAATTTTTAATAACTAGATATTGGACATTAAATTGCACCAAAAGCAGAATAGTAAAACTAATGTACATCAACAGTATAAGGAATTTATGGTATGTACACAAAAGTGGAAATAGCTATACAGCAATAAAAGTAAATGTGGGTGAATCTCAAAATCTTGTTGTGCAAAAGCAGCCAGATATCAAATAATATATATGGTACTTTTTCTATCACCCAAAGTTCAAAGCAGGCCAAAAATTAATTAACAGTGTATATGAGGCTAGTCTTGGGAGCTCTGGTAGCATAATGCCTAAGGCACTTGACTACTAACCAGAAGGCTAGATGTCAAACCCACCAGCCACTCCTCGGATGGCAGATGGGGCAATCTACTTCCATGGTGATACTGCCTCGGAAACCCAAGGAGGGGTCGCTATGAGTTGGGGCCAACTTGAGGGGTCGCTATGAGTTAGGGCAGACTCGAGGGCACATAACAACAACAACATGAGGCTAATGTTAGCTTTAGAGAGAATGATGAGGGTAATAATGACTATGAAAAGATACAATAGGGACTAAACACCACCCACTGCTGTCAAGTAGTATCCGACCCATGGTGACCCCTCCTTGGGTTTTCAAAGCAGTATCACTACAGAAGTAGATTGCCCAACTGGGGTCATAAGAAGCCCTGGTGGCACCGTGGTTAAAGTGATTGGCTGCTAACTAAAAGGTAGGCAGTTCAAACCTACCAGCCACTCAGCAGGAGAAAGATGTAGCAGTCTGGACTTCTATAAAACTTTACAGCCTTGAAAATCCTGTGGAGCAGTTGTACTCTGCACTATAGGGTCACTATGAGTCAGAATCAACTTGATGACAATGGGTACCTGGGCCATAATCTATTGTAAAATCTTAGTGCTGTTTACATGAGTTTATTCACTTTCAGACTCCAAAAATCAAGGATAAATAAGTTCTAGCCTTAACTGCAGTTTAGTCAAAAAGATTTAGGGTAAGAGTCAGGAAACAATCTCATATGAGGAATAATGAGGAAATAATAAATTTTGAGCTAGAAAAAGAATGGCCTGGCGAGTTGGGGGCATCTTTAAATTTTAGGTAGTCTGATGAAAGAGCAACTACATTCATCTCTGAAACTGGAGTACATAAGTCAGAACAATGAGGGGAAGTTCAGTTGTCAAGACCTAGATTTTGATTCAATGTATTAACTGCGCACGATAAAAGCTGCCCAGCAATGGAACATGTCTCAATAACAAATGCAATCCCAATCACTAAATTTGTTCAAACAGAGGTAGAAAGACCACTCATCAGTGATAAGTAGATGACCACTAAAGCTGCTTTCACATTCTTCAGACCCTACACATATGTTAAATGCAGAACCATAATAAAATAATCTTACCCTTAACCGTGTAGTGGAGATCTCAGCTTTTAAAATATCTGGATCATATTTAGTACTGGATGAAGATCCTGAGAACACTTTTAAAGAGAAAAAAATCCACAAGTAACTATCTATAGTTGCATAAACAGTTCTTGACTTAGAATTTATCAATTCTAAAACCAAGATTTATAAGCTTTGTGGTTATTCATTTTCATTTTATAATTCCTTTGTTGTCACTCATCAGACCCTTATAGCTCTCTATAATTTGTTTAGAAAGTCAGACGAAAGAGGAATGTCATAAGGACTCTTGCACTTAATTTCCTTCTAGACTTTATACCTAGGTCCTTAGAGGACCATATTAGGGATATATATAATAAAAAATTATCCAAAAACTTATATTTTCAGTAGAACTTCTCAGTCCTTTATAACTTCTTCTTAAAACATGGCCAGCTCCAAATGATCTATTTATGGCATGAAAGAGAGATAAATCAGCTCAAGTAGTAAACAAAAACTTCACACTGGCTAATAGTTCCATTTCCTCCCACTAAAAATATTGTGTAAGAGTGGCAAAAAGAGAAAAATTATATGTCTTGTCCAAAAAAGGTAAAAGTTATCGATAAATGAATAAAAGGCAATTAGGCAGAGGAAGGATCAGAAATAAATGGTACACATATCCCCAAAAGGGCAGCCTGTATCTGGAAGAGGTACCATCTCTTATGGTACTGAGGAACTCTTCCAGCCTAGGAAGGAAAAGAACTCAAAGCTAAATTCCACAGAAAAGCAAGTGGACTTCTATTGTCTACAAATAGGGACTTATTTTAGAAGTCTGAATAACCACACTGCATCCACTGTACTTACAGCTTGTGCGAGAACTTGACTTTTCCTTATAAGCATCGTTTAATCGTACATATTCATCCAGGGCCAAAGCCAGCCTTTGCTCCTTCACATGATACAGCTCCTTCTGTGTCCTGAGTGCATCTTGAGCCACTGAGAGATAATCTTTGAGCATTTTCTCCTGTTCTCCTCTCCATTGTTTTCTTGGATCTTCTATCTGTGTGGTTTCTAAAAATACATTAAAAAAAAAAAAAAAACCTTATATATTTTCAGCTAAATTAAATCCTTGTATACTCTAAGGATTTTGTGAGTATTTCCAGAGTAATTTCTCTAAAAATTTGATGGAGTTTTGTTTTAGTCTATCCAGTTGTCCCTTTCACTCTTTCTCACTCTCAATCCGTCACATAGGATAATGCTGCCAAAGAAAGCTTCCATAGCTATGATCAAGACGTTCCTTGAGGGCCAATAATCCTCTGGCTCCCCAATGTCTACAGAATAAAAGCTGAATTATATATGCCAGCAACTGAGGCCCTATATGACCCAAACCCAACCTAATTCCCAAGGCACAAGCTTCCATTCATCACTTAATATAGGATTCTTGCCATGTTGTTCTCAATGTCAGTATGACTCAAAGTGTAGTCTGCTGACCAGCACCAGTTCATGAACTCTGATATGTGTGTGTAACAAGATAAGTATAGAAAACAAGAGTATCTATTTTTGAGAGTTTATAGCAATTTGATACCATTATTATATATTTGTTGAATCTAATAGTATTTGGGCTTCTTGTTTTGTTTATTCATCTTTTTAGTAATTAATTTCTATTGTATTTTACAAAATTATCAATCTAGATGGGTTAGAAATTAGAAAATAAACAGAAAAAGCCCAGGTCCTGGTTTTAGAAGAATGGTTTAGTTTAAGGCAGTGGTTCCTGGGTCTGCACTTTTGCACGTTAGAATCACTGCAGGACCTTTTTAAAAATCCCAAAACTTAAGCTGCAACTCAGACCAACTATACTGTCTAGGGGTGAAGTTCAGCCATTGGTAAATTTCAAAATTCCTCAAAGGCCGAGAACCACTGCTCTGGCACAAAGTTCAAATGCTCCAAGAAGCTCCAGAAAACTCCTCCTGCCACCTGACCTGCAAGTCTTCTGTTCATAAAGCAGTTTATAATCATTCTATAAAACTTAAAATACATCACCGTGTGAGCAGTTATGGTAGGAACCATGAAAAAGGAAAAAAGTATATAGATCACTCAAATATTTTATTTTATTAAAAAGAGATAAATGTCTTCATTTACTAGAAGTTGGGTAGAGTTTTTTTAAAAAAATGAATAGGGTGTTTGTGAATCTGCAAAGGTTGGTGCATATTGGTTAAGAGACATTCTCTTCTCTCTATGGTCATGTATTAAACTCCTCTACTGCAAAAGTGGTTATCTTCCAGGAGAGTAAAATGTTACCCTGGGAAAGGACATAAAATGGAAGCTTCCTATGAGCTGACAAGTTCTATTTCTTTCACCTCTGGCAATTAGAGGGATATGCACATTTTATAAATAATATATGTATACTTCTCTATAACGTATTTAAACTACAAATATTTAAAGGTAAAAATAACTCACTTGAAAGGAACAGAAGTTATGTTATGACTTGAGAACTTGTCTCCAGAATACTACTACAAATGTGTATGCCCCGTAACAACAGACAATATATTAAAAAATTGGATAACTTGGGAAAAAATATGAGTATTTCTTGAAGTTAGGCAATACAAAAAATAAAGTTTGCTTTAAAAAAAGAAGAAGAAGATTTCCTAAAATGGGAGAAGGGGGTGGGAGGACTTGAAAAGGGCCAAGATAGAGTAGTTGGGCCTCTGTAAACACCTAGAAAACGGAATAAAATATGAAACAGTAATTTTCAAACCCTAGACAACAGGTAGTATAGGACTGTGATCACTGAAAGAAGGAAAATGAGCCCTAAGATGATTCCAGATTTCTGCCCGAAACACTTTCTGAATAGCAGCACAAGGAAGGGACCTCAAACAGAGGTCTTGCTGAGTTGGGAGGAAAAATAGGTATCAGGAAGGCATGGCAGCTGGAATTTGTAGGGCACAATATAAAAGAAGAAGACTTAAGGAGAGATAGTCTAGAAATTAGCACAGGGGTTGTGTTAAGTCTGTGAGTGAATGTTAAGGATGTACATGTATAGGGGGAAATGAACAAGACAAGGCAAAGGACAAGTGGGATTGCTATAAGCAGATATATCCCATGCTTTATACAGGGTAGAAGACGTTCTAATTTTGTACAGCTAGAGTACACACAAAACACCAACGGCATCCAGTGCAGACTGCAACAGAATCACACCTCAATAAAGGGGCTAAACAAGACAGAGTAAAAGTGACTTAGAACCTGCCTTTAAAAAACTTTAAAACAAATTTCTAACAGACAAAGCTAATTGTTGTTGTTGTTGTTATGTGCCATCGAGTCGGCCCCGACTCATAGCGACCCCTCCTTGGGTTTCTGAGGCAGTATCACTACGGAAGTAGATTGCCCAATCCTCCTTCCCAGGAGTGGCTGGTGAGTTTGAACCGCTAGCTTTCTGGTTAGCAGTCAAGTGCCTTAGGCACTATGCCACCAGAGCTCCTAGCAAGTAATTTAATTGCTAGCCAGAATAAACCACAACATTCTTTTAAAAGCTCAACAAAATCTAGTATCAAACAATAATGAAACA
This sequence comes from Orycteropus afer afer, assembly GCF_000298275.1. Classification (NCBI taxonomy): domain Eukaryota; kingdom Metazoa; phylum Chordata; class Mammalia; order Tubulidentata; family Orycteropodidae; genus Orycteropus; species Orycteropus afer. The sequence continues at coordinate 3,291,382 of NW_006921660.1, forward strand.
CATATAACACTCAACATAACTGCTCAATGTTATGCCAAAAAGCATAAAAGTATGATTCATAATCAGGAGAAAAATTAGTTAATAAAAACAGACCTAGGAATGCAGAGATGATAACATTCACTGGATAGGATTACCCAAAGAATAAGCATTTCAAAATATTACGGAACCTGACAATGAAGCAAGACAAGCTATTCAAGCAGAAACAAAGAGAAAAGAAAATATTGAAAAAACTAATAGTAATAAGTTACTTACAGGACAATATGAAGCACTAAAACAGATGTATAGGTAGCTATAGTGGTCGATTGGGCTGCTAAACAAAAGGTCAGCAGTTCAAACCCACCAGCTGTAACACAGAAGAAAGATGAGGCAGTCTGTTCCCAAAAGATTTACAGCTTTGGAAATGCTCCAGGGCAATTCTACTCTTATAGCTATGACTAAGAATTGACTCGATCACAGTAGGTATGTTTTTGTTTGTTTGGTAACAGAAGAGTAATGGTAATCTCAAAAAGGGATAGATACAGGAAGACGGTTAATATATCTGGGAAAATAACAGGCAAAAATTATCCAAATTTTATGAAAGTTATGCACCCAGAGGTCCAAGAAGTTCAAAAAACCCAATGAAGAAGAAAAACCAGGAAAAGCATGCCAAAGCACTTCATAATCAAAATGCTGAGTAACAAGGATAAAGAGAGAATATTTAAATAGCTAAAATAATAATAAAATTTATATAAATTTACATTGTATACAGAAAATTGAAGACAGGAATGACTAAAGACTTCATGTCAGAAACTGTACACATGTCAGAAAGAAGTGGTATGAGGTATTCAGGGTGCTAGAATAGATTCTGTCATCCTGCAATTCTATAGCCAGCAAAACTATCCTTCAAAAATGAAGGCAAAGTCACAATTTTTTAATATCCACATAAACTAAAAGAAAATGTTACCAGTAGACTTACACTAAAAGAAATATTAAAGCAAGCTTTTTTTTTTAGGTAGAAGTAAGAACAATGACAGATGGAAATTAGATCTACACAAAGAAATTAAAAACACCACATAAAATCTACCTTAAATATAAAGAAACAGATAAGTGAAAAGTAAAAGGAAGGGAAAATCAACACATACATGAAAAGATGATTGTGATCATTAGTCACTGCCACTGTTAGGTACAGTCAAGTCAGCTCCAACTCATAGCGAACCTATGTACAACAGAATGAAACATTGCCTGGTCCTGTTTCAGTCCCACCATCCTTACTATACTTGAGCTCACCCCATTGTAGCCACTGTGTCAACCCATCTCGTTGAGCATCTACCCTTTTTCGTTGACCCTCCAATTTATCAAGCATGTTATCCTTCTCCAGGGAATGGTCCCTTCTGACAATATGACCAAAGTAGGTGAGATGAAGTCTGGCCATTCTCACTTCCAACAAGCATTCTAGCTGTACTTCCTCCAGGACAGATTTGTTAGTTATGTGGCAGTGCATGATACTTGCAGTGTTCCTCACCAATGCCACAATTCAAAAGCACCAACTCTTCTTCAGTCTTCCTTATTCACTGTCAAGCTTTCACATGCATATGAGGCAACTGAAAATACCATGGCTTAGGTTAGGAACACTTGGGTTAGGACATCTTTGCTCTTCAGTACTTTAAAGGGGTCTTTGGCAGCAGATTTGCCCAGTGTAAAACCACATCTGATTTCTTGACTGCTGTCCCATTGGTGTTGATTGTGGAACTAAGTAATAAGAAATCTCTGGCAACTTCAATCTTTTCTCCATTTATTGTGATGCTGCTTATTGGTCCAGTTGTGAGTATTTTCATCTTCTTTACGTTGAGGTGTAACGCATACTGCAGACTGTAGTCTTCAATTTTCATCAGTAAGTGCTTCAAGCCATCTTCACTTTCAGCAAGCAAAGTTGTGTCATCTGCATATTATAGGTTGTTAACAAGTCTTCCTCCAATCCTGATGCCATGTTCTTCTTCATATAGTCCAGCTTCTCAGATTATTTGTTCAGCATATAGCTCAAATAAGTATGGAAAAAGGATATAGCCCAGACATACTCCCTTCCTGATTTTAAACCATGCAGTATCCTCATGATCTGATTAAACTACAGCCTGGTCTATGTATAGGTTCCTCATGAGCACAATAAGGTAAGGGTGCTGGAATTCTCATTCTTCCCAATGTTATCCATAATTTGTCATGATCCACACAGTCAAATGCTTTTGCATAGTCAATAAAACACAAGTAAACATCTTTCTGGTGTTCTCTGTTTCACCCAAGATCCATGTGACATCAGCAATGATATCCTTCATTCCATGTCCTCTTCTGAATCCAGCTTGCACTTCTGGAAGTTCTCTGTCAATACACTGCTGCTACCATTTATGAATTATCTTTAGCAAGATTTTACTTGTGTGTGATATTAATCATATTGCTCGATAATTCAATATTCTGTGGGATCACCTTTCTTTGAAATGGGTACAAATATGGATCTCTTACATTCAGTTGGCCAGGTAGCTGTCTTCCAAATTTCTTGGCATAGACGAATGAGTGCCTCCAGTGTGGCATTCATTTATTTAAACATCTCAATAGGTATTGCATCAATTTCTGGAGCCTTGTTCCCCGCCAATTCCTTCAGTTCAGCTTCCACTTCTTCCTTCAACACCATTGGTTTTTGATCATATACCACTTTTAAATGGATGAACATCAAACAATTCTTTTTGGTACAGTGACTCTGTGTATTCCTTCCATCTTCTTTTGATGTTTTTTGCATCATTCAATATTTTGCTCACAAAATCTTTCAATATTGCAACTTGGGGCTTGAATGTTTTCTTCAGTTGTTTCAGCATGAGACAAGCTGAGCGTGTTCTTCCCTTTTGGTGTTCTAACTCCAGGTCTTTGTACATTTCATTATAATGATTAACGTTGTCTTCTCAAGCTACTCTTTGAAATCTTCTGTTCAGCTCTTTTATCACTTCTTCCATTTGCTTTAGCTACTCTCTGTTCAAAAGCAAGTTTTCAGAGTCTCTCTGACATCCATTTTGTTTTTTTCTTCCTTTCCTATCTTTTTAAAGACTTTTTTTTTTTTTTTTTTGCTTTCTTCATAGATGATATTCTTGATGTCATCCTACAACTCTTCTGGTTTTCAGTCATTGGTGTTCAATGCATCAAATCTATTCTTTGGATGGTCTCTAAATTGAGGAAGGATAAAATCAAGGTCATATCTTGGCTCTCATGGACTTGTTATAATTGTCTTCACCTTCAACTTGAACTTGCATATGAGCAGTTGATGGTTTGTTCCACAGTCAGCTCCTGGCCCTTTTTGGCTGAAGATACTGAGCTTCTGCATTGCCTCTTGCCACAGATGTAATCAATCTGATTCCTGAGTACTCCCATCTGGTGAAGTCTGCATGTAGAGCTGCCATTTATATTGTTGACAAAAAAGTTATTTGCAATGAAGAAGTCATTGACCTTGTAAAATTCTATCATGCACTCTCTAGCATCATTTCTATCTCCACGTCCATATATTCCAACTAATGATGATTCTTCTCAGTTTCAAACATTTGCAGTCCAATCACCAGTAATAATCAACACATCTTGATTGCATGTTTGGTCAATTTCAGACCACAGAAGTTGGTAAAAAAAAATCCCCAATTTCCTTGTCTTTGGTGGTTGGTGGATAAATTTGAGTAATAGTAGTATTAACTGGTCTTCCTTGTAGGTGTATGAATATTATCCTATCAATGACAGCATTGTACTTCAGGATAGGTCTTGAAACAGTCCTTGGGATGATGAATGCCATTCCATGCCTCTTCAATTTGTCATTTCTGGCATAGTAGATCATATGGTTGCTTGATTCAAAATGGCCAAAACCAGTCCATTTCACCTCACTAATGCCTAGGATATCGATCTTTATGGATTCCATTTCATTTCTAACAACTTAAATTTTCCTAGATTCACACTTTGTACATTTCATGTTCCAATTATTAATGGATGCTTGCAGCTGTTTCTTCTCATTTTGAGTCATACCACACTGACAAAAGGAGGTCCCAAAAGCTTTGCTCCATCCACATCATTAAGGTCGACTCTACTCTGAAGAGGTAGCTCTTCCCCAGTCATATTTTGAATGCCTTTTGGCCTGAGGGGTTCATCTTCTGGCACTGTATCAAACAATGTTTCAGGGCTATTCATAAAGTATTCCAGTAACATATCAGCATTTCACTGCTATTCATAAGGTTTTCATTGGCCAATTATTTGAGAAGTGGATTGCCCCTTCCTTCTTCCAAATCTGTCTTGGTCTTGAAGCTCTACTAAACCTGTCCACCATGGGTAACCCTGCTGGAATTTGAAACACCAGTGACATAGCCTCCAGCTTCACAGCAACATGCAAGCCACCACAGTATGACAAACTGACAGACGAATCATAAGAGAGATGCAAATCAAACAATGAGATATCATCTCACCCAAGCAATAATAGCAATGATAAAACAAACAGAAAGTAACTGATGCTAGTGAGGGTATGGGGAAATTGGAACTGTTACACACTGCAGGTGGGATTGCAAAATGCTACAACATTGTGGAAAATGGTTATGACAATTCCTTAAAAAGTTAGAAATAAAAACACCATATAACCCAGCAATCCACTACTAAGTATATATTATTCTAGAAAAATAAGAGCCATGACATGAACAGATACAGCACATCTGCTCATTGCAACATTACTCACAATAGCAAAAAGATGAAAACAACCACAGTGGCTATCAACAAACGGATGGATAAACAATGTATGGTATATACACATAACCACACAACATTAAATGATAATGATGAATCTGCAAAACACTTCAAACATGGATAACCTAGAGGACATTACACTGAATTAAATAAGTCAGTCACAAAAGGACAAATATTTTATGAAACCACTATTATAAAAAGGTTAAGACAAGGTTTATGCACACAAGAATCATTCTTTGATGGTTACCAGAGATGAAAGGAGGAAGAAGGGAAAATCACTAACTAGAATGAATGTAAACCAAAACTAAACCAAACACACTTCTATCAAGTCGATTCTGGCTGACAGTGACCTCCCCACTAGGTTTCCAAGGCAGTAAATCTTTTTGAAAGTAGATTGCCTCATCTTCTGTCCACGGAGCATCTTGTGGGTCTGAACTGCCAACCTTCTGGTTAGCAGTCAAAGCTTTAGGCACTATGCCATGAGAGCTACTAAAGTACACATCAGACATGTATTAACTTGGGTTATACACAATAAGAGGGAGGTAAGCACAACATATCCAAGGCAAAGGAAGACACTGGGAAGTATCCAAGAGTATAAAGTAATATGGGAAATATTTTTACATACATAATCCTCCAATTATAATGATAACAAACAATAATTTATGAGTGGATACATAGGCAGATATGCAAGCTGAACAGGTGTGGGATGCGGCATGCTATGCTAGTATACTCATGAGTAGGTTTGGTAGAGGATATTTTTACATACATGTTGATATGTGCTGAAAATATATCCAAGTACATAGTAGAGCATACCGGGGGCAAAGTTACACAAACTTCTTAGCTATAACCAAACATCATGAGGAACTGAGTCAATGGGCTTAAGGGCTTAGGGGCAGAGTCTCAGGGATATCTAAGTCAACTGCCCTGAGTTAAGCTTTAAACATTAAACTAAAAACACCTCCTAAAGTCTTCTTAAAAGTAAACAATAGTTTAACTTAACTAGTGAAAAAGGTCTGCCTTGAGCACTGTGTGCTCTTTTAAGATCTATCTATCTGGGATCAAATTGACACCACCAACTCAAAAGATTAGACAGGAAACTTAGGGGCAGTGATTATATGTTGATAGAGAAAGAATAACTCGGAGAAGGAGTATAAGAATGGCTGCACAATTCAAAGAATTTAACCAATATCACTGAGTTGTATATGTAGAAATTGTTGAACTGATGTATGTACTACTGTGTACATACATCAACAAAGTAACTTTTCTTTTTTAAAACAGATTGAAATGCAGAGTATCTTCTCTGACCATGATGAGGTTAATTGGAAATCAACAACAGAAAGATATCTGGAATGTTCCAAAATACCTGAAAATTAAGCAACACTCTTACAAGTCAGGGGATGGCAATCATGTTCCTAAAGAGCAAAACAGTAAATATTGTAGGCTTGTAGGTCATACAATCTTTCTAGCAACTATTCAACTTTGCTTTTGCAGTTGAAGTAGCCACAGAAAATATATAAATGAATGGGCAAAGCATGTTCCTACAAAAATTTGTTCATAAAAACAGGTGGAAAGCCTGTGTGCCATAGTTTGTAAAGCCCTGACCTAAGTAAACAGCAAAATATATCAAGTTCATGTACTGGACAATTAACATTCCTAAAATGTCTATTTTACTCAAATTAATCTATAGATTCAATGAAATTGGAAACAAAATCTCAGGAGGCTTTTTTTTTTTTTCTTCCAGTTGTAACAAGCTGATTTTAAAATGTATACGAAAATTCACAGACTTAGAATGGCTGAAGTAGTTTTAAAAAGAAAAGAAGTTAAGAAATAAAGACTTACTACATAGCTATAATAATCAAGGCAGTATGGTATTGATGTAAAGACAGACATACAGATCAATGAAACTGAATAGAGTCCAGGAACAAACCTACACATATTATCTGTCGACTGATTTTCATCAAAAGCAAAGAGATAAATTCAATGGGAGGAAGAATAATCTTTTCAACGAAAGGTGCTGGAACTAAGATACTCTTCAAACTTTGAACTGAAACTAAACTCTGTAGTCACCTTTTAGCCAAATAAAAAATGGACTCCAAAAGGAAAAAAAAAAAAAAGACTACCATCTGTAAATACTGTGCTCCTTTTAAAAATGACTTACCTATATAAGACTGTCAACAATTACTTTAAAACAATGTAATGGGGGTGGGAAACTAGATTAATGAAAATGAAACTACCAGAACAGAAATTCTTAAAATAAGACTGTTCAGGCATTGTGAAGAATGTAACTAATGTCAGTGAACAACTTGTACAGGAATGGTGAATGGGAAGCTAAACTTCTATGTAAAACTTTACCACAAACACAATAAAATATTAATTTAAAAAAAAAAAAAAAACCTACCCTCTCTACTTCAGTGTAGTTGAGATCAGATTTAGTTCTGTTCTTTCTCTCCTATTACTATAGTGCCAAACTCTCCCTTCCCCTCCCCTTTTTTGCAATAATCCTTTTGAATAAAGTCACCTTTAAAAAAAAAGTGCTGGAACAACTGGATAGCTATATGAAGCACACAAGCACATGCACAAACAGCACTGATTGTTAGTGCACACCACATTAAAAATATTAACTTGATATGGGCTGAAAGTAAAACCTAAAATTATAAAAATTCTGGAAGAACACAGAGAATATCTCCTTTACCTTGACAAAGCTTTCTTAAATAGAACACAAAAAGCATGAACCATTAAAAATAATAATAATAAAATTCAATTTCATAAATATAAAAAATTGCTGGAAGAAAATACTTGTATTAAATATATCTGACAAAGCACTTTATCCAGAATCATAATAATCATCTCAATAAGAAACTCAAGCCAATTTTAAAAATGAACAAATGGTTGATCAGAAAATTCATAAAGTATACCAACAACCAGTAAGCACATGAGAACAGGCTTGACATCATTAAGCCACAATGTAATTCCACTGTAGTGACATTTAAAAAAAAAAACAAAAAACACTTCACTGCCATCAAATCAATTCAGATTCATAGTAACCATCACCCTTTGGGTTTCTGAGATGGTAAATCTTTACAGAAGTAGATTGCCCAGTCTTGCTTCCATGGAGCACCTGGTGGGTTTGAACCACCAACCTTCTGGTGAGCAGTCAAATGCCTTAGGTACTATGCCACAGAACAGCTTTCAGTCACATTAGTAACCACCTAAAATTGCTAAATTTAAAAACTGGCAAATCCAATGACTTGGAGAGGATGTAGAGCATCTCAAATTTTCATTCACTGTTAATAGGAATATACAATGGTATGATCAATTTGGAAAACTATTTGGCCATTACCATACAGCCTAGCAATTCCCCTCCTTGTTATTCACCGAAGATATATGAAAACGTGCTCACACAAAGACCTGTACATGAATGTTCCTAACAGCTTTATATGTAATAGGCAAAAACTGAGAACAAAGCAAACATCCATCAATAGGTAATAAACAAACAAACTGCAGTATATTCATATAATAGAAGACCACTCACACATGGACCACTATTCGGCAATAATAAATGGACACAAAATACTACATCCATAATCATGTATGAATCTTAAATCATGCTGAGTTAAAGATGCCAGACACACAAAAGTACATGATGTATGGGTTCTACTTACATGAAATTCTAGGCAAAAGTAAATCTAATCCATTTTGACAGAAAGCAGATCACCGGTTGCCAGGGGCCAGCCAGGGGACACAATGCTGTGTGTGCATGTGCGCTTCATATAGCTATCCAGTTGCTCCAGCACTTTTTTTTTTTTTTGTAAATAGATAAGGGTAACTTTATTCAAAAGGATTATTGCAAAAAAGGGGGAGAATTTGTTGTGTATAAATTATATCTCAATAACGTTGATTAAAAATATACTTAAAGAAGTTAAGCTCAATAACTACTAGAGAGAACTGAGGTGCAGCGAGAATAATTATAGCATTACCTCAAATAACATTTCTTGTCACTATCAGCTGGCACAAAGAACTTAAGGAGTCAGGTCATCTGAGTTCTATTCCTGCTTTTGTTACTAGCCAGCTGTGAAACTTTAGGCAAATTATTTTACACCTCTTATTCTCAAAGGAGTTCTGGTGGCCCAGTAAGTAAATAATTTGGCTGCAACCAAAAGGTCAGCAGTTCAAACCCACCAAATGCTTCACAGGAAAAAGATGAAGCAGTCTGCTTCTGTATAGGTTTACAGTCTTGGAAACCCTATGGGGCAGTACCACTCTGTCCTATAGGGTCGCTGAGTCAGAATCAACTTGGTAATTATGAATTTGGTTTTGATTTTAATTCTCAAGTATCTCAAATATAAAAGGAGGGTGACATACTGAAAGAATAACCTTTGTAGTAGACATTGTTGTTGCGCTCTCCAAATCTTCACAGTTCAATGTGACCATGTCTGTGTTCCAGGGATATCATTGCTGATGTCAGATGGATCTTGGATCAAAGCAAAGAATACTAGAAAGATGTTTACCTGTGTTTTATTAACTAAGCAAAAGCATTCAATTGTGTGGATCATAACAAATTATACATAACATTGAGAAGAATGGGAATTCCAGAACATTTCATTGTACTCATGAGAAACCTGTACACAGACCAAGAGGCTGTCATTCAAACAGAACAAGGGTACACAGCATGGTTTAAAATCACAGAGGGAGTAGCAGGGTTGTATCCTTTCATTTATTCAATCTGTATGCTGAACAAATAATCCAAAAAGCTGGACTATATGAAGAACACAGCATCAGGATTGGAGAAAGAATCATTAACAACCTGTGATATGTCGACAACACAACTTTGCTTCCCAAAAGTGAGGATGACTTGAAGTACTTACTGATGAAAACTGAAGACTACAGCCTGCAGTACAGATTATACCTTAATATAAAGAAAACAAAAATCCTCACAACTGGACCAATAAGCAGCATCACGATAAATGGAGAAAAAATTGAAGTTGTCAAAGACTTCATATTACTTAGTTCTACAATCAACACCAATGGAAGCTGCAGTCAAGACATCAAAAGACATACTGCATTGGCAAATCCCTGCAAAAGACCTCTTTCAAGAACTGATGAACAAAGATATCACCTTGAAGACTAAGATGCATCTAACCCAAGCCATGGTATTTTCAATCGCCTCATATGCATGTGAGAGCTGGACAATGAATAAGGAAGACTGAAGAGTTGATGCATTTGAGTTGTAGTGCTGGCAAAGAATGCTGAAACTGCTGTGGACTGCTAAAAAAACTAACAAATCTGTCCTGAAAGAAGTGCAGCCAGAATGTTCCTTGGAAGTGAGAATGGACAGATTTCATCCCACCTACTTTGGTCATGTTGTTAGAAGGGACCATTCTCTGGAGAAGGATGTCATGCTTGGTAGAGTGGAGGGTCAACAAAAGAGGGGAAGGCCCTCAACAAGATAGATTGACATGGTGGCTGCAGTGATGGGCTCAGGTATAGTAGAGATTGTGAGGCTGGCACAGGACTGGGCAGTGTTTTGTTCTGTAGTACAAAAAGTCACTATGAGTGGGAGATGACTCGATGGCACATAACAACAACAATAACAACATCTATTTCTCACATTTATATATACAAATGTATCCTGGCCCCGAGTATACAACTTATCCTCCAACAAAGACAAATTTGGTCTTTAAAAAAAGTTTTTATAACTACAGATGGCACCCAATTATCCCTACTTGCTGGTATTCATACCTCTGAATGCACAATAGATCTACTGACTTGCTTTTAATAGAACACAGAATAAACAATGAGATAGCCCTTCTGAGGTTAGGCTAGAAAAGACTATCACTGCTATTTCTCTCTTCTTTCTGTTCTCTTTCATTCTTGGTTCTCCTTGTTTCATTTTTTTGCTTTGTTGAAGCAAGTTGCCATGTTGTAAAGATACATTATGGGAGGCCCATGTGACAAAGAGTGAGTGTAGCCTCTGGCCAGCAGCCTACAAGAAATTAAATTCTGCCAAAAAACACATGAGTGAGTTTGTAGCAGACCCTTCTGAGTCAAGCCTTGAGATGACTATGACTGCAGCCTGGTGACACTTGAATACAGTCTGTGAGAGACACTGAGCTAGAGGATCCAGTTAAGCCATGCTCAAATTCCTAACCCACAGAAACTATGAGATAATAAATGTTATTGTAAGCTACTAAGTTTCAGGGCAATTTGTTATGGATCAATACACAACTAATAAATTAGCCAAATTAAGATACGACACAAATTGAAAACATATATACAAACTTTAAATGTTTTAAAGATATAATAGTTATAATAAGATATGTACTTTCAATTTCTTCTCAATATCTCTGGAGGTTTTTGTAATCAATATTTCCCTCCATAATAAGAAATTGGTATAGTCTCAATAAAATATTTGTCAACAACTAAACTGCCACAAAACACTGACAGCAACACGGGCTGACATTTAAATGAATAAAATGCAATGATAGCAGCAATAAACTGTCAGCATTTGCTTCAGATAGTTCAGCGGAAACACTCCAGTAAATTGGTTTAAATAAGTATGTTCTAACAAATTCAGTAGGAATCATTTACATTTCTGAATTATCACACAATTAACTGCAAAATATGAACTACAAAAGAGGGTCCCAAAGGCACCTCAGAAGGAAGCGTCATAAAACAGGATTGTGCTTCATCTCCATCAGTTATATTTGTTGAACAGATCTGTGAAGAGTATTTATTAACTCAGAGAAAGTATATTAAACAAATGTGGTATTTTTTATGAAGACCTGGTAGCCTTGAGAGATCACTGTATTACAATGCAATATAATTTGCACGTTGTCTACTACATGAACAAAGTAATGCATCACATACTGTTAAACTGTCACATACCTAAAGGGAATACACATTTCCTCAGTTTTATAGATATGGAACTTTAGAGAACACACTGTGAGTTACATGAGTTTATCATGGAAGATAATGTCGGATTCTTGAAAAGGAATATAATTTCTGCCTATACTGCATATTTCTACTCTTCCTGTTGTGCTCAGGAAAAAAAGGAATGAAAGGAATATGAGTAGCTTTCCTTATTTTCTTTTTATAAAGTGCAGTGCAGTGAATTACTTGGTATGGCTTTTCTAGCCATAGTCTGTAACTCCCACTGGATTACTGGGTGAGACTATGCAAATAAGGTGTGCAGAACTCTGATGGTGGGATTGGTTAGTTTTGACACTCTCCCAGGCTTAAAATAAGCCTTCCTAGAGGCAGAAAGGGAATCTCACTGCCATCAAGAGAAAAGAGCTAGAAGTGAAGCGAAGCACATCCTTAGACCCAAGATGTCTGTGCTGGACCTCCTTGGCAGAGAAAGACGCCTGCCAGAGAGACAGTGGTCATGGAACCATGAGACATGAGGCAGAGTGGCAGGCCTTACCTGGCCCACAGAGCTATAAAGTTAAGTGCCTTTAAGCTGGTGGAATGGGGGACACCTAAGTGTACCTATCTGCAGAGCTAAAAGAGCTTTGGAACACTTGCTTGAGTAGGGCAGAGGCCAGGCCAAAGACGCCAAGGGCTAGAGAGACGTGCCTAAAGGCACAGCAGAGGGGAGACTGTCCCAATGGAAGAATTATAACCTGAGCACATTCCTGAACCTGAACTGTAGCCTGTTACTTCCCGAACAAACCCCATAATCTTAAGTATTGTCTGTGAGTTCTATGTAGCCATTGCAATGAATTAGTGAATGTACCAGAGAAGTAGTTGTTGGAGTGATGGTTGGTGTCATAATTGTCAGGATGAAATGTGGCTGCATGTCTAGCCTCATAGAAATAAGCTTTGGGCTGCTGCTGCTGCTGCTGATGATGATGATGATGATGATTCTGTCTTCCTCTTGTGAAGTTAGAGGAGGTCAGAAGATGCTGCCTAAATGCCCTTTTAGCAGGGTATCAGCTATATTTATTTATTTTCTGGTGGTCATTTCTGTATACATTTATTAACCACCTAGTATAAGCAATAGGGAAACAGGAGGTATGGATGGTATGGTGTAGTAAATTACTTAGTGTGGCTTTTCTAGTCATAAGTCTTTGTAAATGCTGTGGTGGAATTTGCTGTGAGCAACTGAGGAGCTCCTCATCGTAAAAGTTATCCACCTGGATAACTGTGTTGGGCGCAACATAAAGCAATGTTTTGGGAGGTTCCCGCTCTCTCTCAGGTGCTTAGAATTCTGATGTTATGACTGGTTAGTTTGGCCACTGCTGGGCTCAAAAGGAGGCCTCCTAGAGGCAGAAGAAGTCTCTCTCTGACTGCTGGTTGAGGAAGATGTGCTGCTGAAAGAGACATGCGCTCCTGAAAGAGCTATGTGCTGCTGGGAAAGAGACTCAACAGACATGCATTCCTGAGTGAGACATCAAGGGACACTCACTGTTGAGAGAGAGACTGTGAGAGACTGTTAGGAGAAAGACTGAGTGTTTTTCCTGAACTTGAATTGTAGCCTGGTGCTTCCCTAATAAACTCCGTAATCTGTGACTTCTGTGTGGCTACTGCAAAGAATTACTGGACCGAGGAGAGAGGTGGTGGGTGCCTTGGGAGGAATGGTTGGTGAGAGGACTAGAGGGAGGCAACATGTCTGGCCTTACAGTAATAGGCCTTGGGCTACTGATGGTGATTCTGTCTTCCTCTTGTGGGGTTAGAGGAAGTCAGAACATGTGGCCTCCCTGCCCTTTTTGCAGATGGGCATGATGCTTCCTTCCAAGAAACTTACAGAAAAATAGAAGAATTTGAGACATACGGATTAAAAAAAAGAAAAAGAAAAGTATTTTATACAGTAGAAAGTGATAGTGCTTTGAGAAGAGAAGGTTAAGTGCCATGGAAGTTTAGAGACAGACAGCTGTCTCTAGCTGGAAAAGTAAGGTCTTATGAAACAGGCAGTGATTAAATAGGGTTTTCAAAGATTCCAGGCAAGAAACCCTTCAGAAAACCCCTGTTTTCTTCTGCAGCCATCACAGACTATTCTCCCATTCACAACAGCCTTAGGCTGCACTGAGCTGCTCTTCTCTCTTGCACCAAGTCCTGCTTTCTCTAGCCTCTTTAGACCTTCAGACTTATTTGTGGTCTTCCGTCTGTCAGGAGGTTTCTTTTTCCAACCCCCATCCCTACTCCATTCCCCTTTTCTCTTGGCCTAGTTAACTCAGTCACCCTTTGGGTATCAATTTAAAGCACATCCTCTAAGTAGCCATGACTATATCCTTGAGAATGGATGAGATGCCTCCACTGACTGCTCCCTTAGTTCTGTTAGCCCTACGGTTGCTCTTTCCACATTCTAAGTTATTTTCTCTTTTCTTCCGTCAGAGGCTGGACACTAGCCTAGGGTCTTGTGAATGTCAGGTTAATAAATGTGAAATTCATTTTGTAAACAACAGGGTAGCACTGAAGGGTTTTATGTAAAGGCATGACAAGATTAGCTATATAGTATAGGAAGATCATCTGACAGAAATGTGAAGCTCTACTATCAAGAGTTGATGTGATGGTGCAGAATATTTATTGATATGAAAAGTTCACACATTAAAAACAAGAGTTTATAATAAACAGAGCAGGTATAATATAAACCCATTTGTTGTTGTTGTTGTTGTTATGTGCCATCGAGTCAGCCCCGACTCATAGCAACCCCTTCTTGGGTTTCCAAGGCAGTATCACTACAGAAGTAGGATTGCCCAAACTTCCTTCGAAGGAGTGGCTGGTGGGTTTGAACTACCAGCCTTCTGGTTAGCAGTCAAGTACCTTAGGCACTATGCTACCAGAGCTCCTGATAAACCCATTTAGGGTATGAAATATATTTAAAACTATATCTATAATAAAATACTGTATTGATACAGGAAAAAGTATAGAAGCATACAACACTAAAACATTTAGAATATTTGTGTTTTGGTTACTATGTGCTGCTCAGAAAAACCACAGGTATAGTGTCTTTAACTAACAGGAGTTTATTCTCCTCCAGTTTTGGAGGCTAGGAGTCCGAGTTCAAAGTGCCAGCTCTAGGGGCTGGATAAAAGCCCCTCAACCTTGGGCTTCAGCTCTGCCTATTGCTCCTGGCCCACTGAAGCCGGAGGCTTTCTTCACTCAGGTAGCTGCTTGCTGCTAAAGCTGACAAAACCCAATGTGGACAAGGAAAAGGGCACAGGCCCATTATTACCAAATCACATGTCAGGCCATTGATTCAAGTCCATCAAGAGTTCCAAGATCAGCAAACAACATGGCAGGCTCCTAAATGAAAACTCAGTTA
>NW_006921660.1:3306760-3319389 GCF_000298275.1 Orycteropus afer afer
GAAGGCTGGTGGTTCAAACCCACCAGCCACTCCTCGGAAGGAAGGTTGGGCAATCCTACTTCCGTAGTGATACTGCCTCGGAAACCCGAGGAGGGGTCGCTATGAGTCGGGGCCAACTCGACGGCAAACAACAACAACAACAACAATAAAGTAAATAGAAATTAGCAAGATAATTTTAAATTTCTTCAATTTATTTGTTGTTGTTGTTATGTGCTTTGAGAAATACCAAGTGTGTTCTTCTCTTCTGGTTTTTTAACTTCAGGTCTTCGCACATTTCATTATAATAATTGACTTTGTCTTCTCAAACCACCCTTTGAAATCTACTGTTCAGCTTTTTTACTATCATTTCTTCCATTTGTTTTTAGTTAATCTCTGTTCAAGAGCAAGTTTCACAGTCTCTTCTGACATCCCTTTTGGTCTTTCTTATCTTTTTAATGACTTTTTTCTTCCTTCATGTATGATGTCCTTGATGTCATTCCACAACTAGTCTGGTCTTCAGCCAGGAGTGTTCAATGCACCAAATCTAATTTTGAAATGGCCTCTTAAGTCAGGTAGAATATACTCAAGGTTGTACTTTAGATCTCGTGAAGTTGTTTTATTTTTCTTCAGCTTCAACTTGAACATACATATGAGCAACTGATATTCTATTCCAGAGTTGGCCCCTGGCCTTTTTCTGATAATAATGAGTTTCTCCATCGTCTTTTACCACAGATGCAGTCAATTTGATTCTAGTGCATTCCATTTGCCAGCATTCATGTGTATAGTCTCTGTTTATATTATTGAAAATGGTATTTCTGATGAATAAGTCACTACTCTTAGAGAATTTTATCATGTGATCTCCAGTGTCATTTCTCTCAATAAGGCCATATTTTCCAAATCCTAATCCTTATTCTTTGTTTCCAACCATTGTCTTTCAATCACCAGTAATTATCCCATCCATATTCATTGCACGTTTGATCAATTTCAGACTGCAGAAGTTGGTAAAAAATCTTCAATTTCTTAATCTTTGGCATTAGTTGGTGTGTAAATGTGAATAATAGTTGCATTTACTGCTTTTCTTTGTAGGTGTACAGATATTACCCAAACCCCGATAATGCTGTATTTCAGGATTGAGCTTCAAATATTCTTTTAGATGATAAATGTGACACTATTCCTCTTCAATCTGGATGACTGATTTAATGACAATTCAAAATTGCTAATACTAGTCCATTTCAGCTCACTAATGACTAGGGTATCAACCTTTAAGCAGTCCATTTCAATTGTGACAATTCCCAGTTTTCCTAGATTCATACTTCCTACTTCCATGTTCTGATTACTAATGGATGTCTGCAGCTATGTCTTCTCCTTTTGAGTCATGCCACATCAGCAAATGAAGGTCCCAAAGCTTTACTACATCCATGTCATTAAGGCTAGCTCTTTTTGAGGAAGGAGCTCTTCCCCGGTGTTACTTTGAGTGTCTTCCAACCTGAGGAGCTCATCTTTCAACACTATAATCAGACAATGTTCCACTGTTATCCATAAGGTTTTCACTGGTTAATCTTTTTCAGAAGTAGATCATCACATCCTTCATCCTACTCTGTGGAGTGTGGAAGCTTTGCTGAACTGTGTCCTACATGGGTGACTCCGCTGGTATTTGAAATACTGGTGGCAAAGCTTCCTGAATCACAGCAACATGCAAGCCATCACAGGATGACAAACTGACAT
Source organism: Orycteropus afer afer (assembly GCF_000298275.1). Lineage (NCBI taxonomy): Eukaryota > Metazoa > Chordata > Mammalia > Tubulidentata > Orycteropodidae > Orycteropus > Orycteropus afer. The sequence goes on from NW_006921660.1 coordinate 3,308,465, forward strand.
AAATATTCTGTCATCTTGACTAAAGAATTTACATTTATCAAAATCCATCAAATTAACCCGTATATTTTCTTGTATTTAAGTAAGACCTCAATTACTAAAAGAAAAAAAAAAAAAAATACAGCTCTGATCCTACTAAAAAGTGATTTACTTCTATTTGCAGTGATATCAAAACTTTATAAATTGTGTCTTATATGTAACACTTACAAACATCCCCCATTAGTATCTATATCTCCACTCTACATACCCACTAAACAGTGAATTCTACCATGAAACTCTTAAGGCCTAACTTGACTATCATCATCAAGGTCAAACCTTTACTAAAAAATATTTGACGATATTACATAGAAGTAAGTTCAGCCAGACCTTCTTAATATCATTTTTTAGTAAAAAAAAAAAAAGGAGAAAATAATGCTGAAACTATACAATGTCAAGACACACCATATGTGTGGACCAGCTGTCATGAGAAGATAATAACATTTGCTCCCTAAACTACTTCACAGGAATGTCTTAAAGATTAATGAGATAATGGACCATATCCTTTTAAGCGAATAAACTACTTGCTGTGGGTAATTTGGGCACTTTAGGGCACATTAAATCCATCAGGCTGCTAGGATACCATTACTGCACTAAAGCTAAATGGCAGATTTAAAAATTCATATTCTGACAATCAGATTTTTAAATAATCTTAAACATAATTTAAATGTGAAAGGCACTTTTATTCCTTCAAAAAGAATGCTTTTAATTTGTGCTTTAATCAATAAAGTTCTTCCTTCTAACATTTAGGACTGTATGATTATACAAGGCATGAGAGATAAAGAAATAAAGGTACAGTTACTACCTCAAGAAGCTCATTATTTAGTGAGGAAAATCTACAACCGAATAATTAAAACACAATATAAGAAGTGGTTTTTCTCTAAAGAAAAAAAAAAAATCCTAAGTATTTGTATAATAGAAATATGTATTTAATGGGAGCACTGGTAGTGTAGCGCCTAAGGCATTTGACTGCTAACCAGAAAGCTGGAGGTTCAAACTCACCAGCCACTCCTCAGAAGGAAGATGGGGCAATCTACTTCCATACTGATACTGCCTCAGAAACCCAAGGAAGGGTTGCTATGAGTCGGATCCGACTCGATGGCAGTGAGTTTGGTTTTTGGTTATGCATCTAATACAGAATGGGGATGGGACCAACAAGGTAGAAAAGTGGGTGTCAGAGAAGGGTTTTGGGAATTAGTGATCCCTGAGCAGAGGGATCCTATAAGGATGGGAACTGGCCAAATCGGAAGGCCTGGGAGCTAGACAAGGAGCTCTGGTAGCACTGTTTATGTAGGCAAGGAATCACATAAATATATCTGCAATTCCTGAAAAAACTTGAGACACAAATTTGGCAGCCATCAACTTGAAGAAAGTAACTGAAGATATTCACCCAAAGACATCTACAATGTGCAAACAGCAGAAGACTATTACAAAAATCTGGATACCAGGTATTGGCAAAAGGAAATTGGGCAAGAACAGCCAGGTGCAGGGGAGACTTAAAATAGAGCATGTCATGAAATCCAAAGGAATAAAGAGCACAGAGTGTTTTACAGTGACAAGTGATTATATCAGATCAAGGAAGAAAACAAAACTCTTTTGGATTTCACCATCTGTGAGACCTCAAGAGATTCTGGCAAGATTTTGTAGTTTCAGTGCAATGATGGAAAACTAAGTAGGAAGTGAAGTTTGCATGGACTAGGGCTTTCAGGAAGGAGCCCTGGTGGCTAAATGGGTAAGTGCTGGGCTGCTATACAAGTGTTGAGCTGTTCAAACCCACCAGAAAAGACTTGCTGATCTGCTTCTCTAAATACTGCCCTGTGGGGCAGGTCTACTCTGCCATATAGGATCAACTCTGAGCGAGAACTGAGTTGACAGTACACAACAACAATATGGCTTTCAATAAATTTGGCTGTAAAGTGTAGTAGGAGAAAAAAGACCCCAGATTAAACATGATCTAGAGAGACCCTTTGATTAAGTCTTAGAACAAAGACAACCATCCAACATGAGAGAAACCAACAGCATGCACACAGTACAGAACGCTGAATGGAGTTCACTGAGTCACGGCTATGGGGCTAATTACATATGATTGAAAACAAAGGAAATCATTACAAAATTATGATTGGCGGCAGACCAATTTTTCACTGTCTCAAATGGGACTACAGACACAGTGGGGAAAGGACTATGACTGGGTTATGTACATAACTAAAGATTAAAAAGGGTTACCAGATTAGTTCTAGGGTTTGACCAGCTGGCTAGGTGGTGGTTCTGATATGACTCAGGGCTATATAGCCTGAGTCATAGCCACAACTTGTTTACAAGACAATACGAGGACTCCAAACTTAATTTAAATTAGAAAAGGACACGTTCAGGCAAGTTCCCTAGATCTTTGTGTGAGCATAACCTACTTTCAACCACACTCTTCCTGAGGACAAACTACCACTTCCTAGGTCTGTCCAGACTTGTCTAAGCATAGCCACAATGTTTGTTTAAAAGTCATAAAGAACTTAAAGGGCTTCTGAACTTTATGTTAAGACACAAAATGGAGTCAGGGCTCCCATTGTAGACAGCAGCCTTCCACAAACCAAGTGCTTCAGAATTTAAGCTCTAATACAGAAGGGAACAAGAATGGACCACAAATGAAGAATGGTTTTATATATGTATGTGTTTGCTGTTTGTGGTAGTTGTGAGCTAATTTGGCTGGGCCTGGTTTTGAGTGGCTAGGCAGCTGGGTGTAGTTATTCCCTACAATGAGACTGGTAATCAGCACCATGGTGGAATCTACTGGCGCCACTGAGTAGCTGCCCTAGGAATGTGGTCAGCTAACAGTATATAAGAAGCAACATTGAGAAAGGTCACTGAACTTTTTGGCACTCTTGGACCTTGCATGTAGCTGAGTCTTTATTCAGCAGCCTGCCATGTTTCCTGCCAATCCTGGGACTGTCTCTGGACTTGAACTAGTGGCCTGCCATGTTGTTCAGTAATCTTCGGAATATGCCATTTTATTTGTCAACCATGGGTTTGTCAACTTCAGCAGCCAGCAGCTGCCTGAGTTAAGAGAGGCCTCCAGCTTCAGTGGGCCAGGAGTAAGAGGCAGAGCTGAAGCCCAAAGTCGAGGGGCTTTTATCCAGCCCAAAGAGCTGGCACTTTCAACTTGGACTTCTAGCCTCCTGAACTGTAGGAGAATAAATCTTTGTTTGTTAAAACCACCCATTTGTGGTATTGTCTGTTAGAAGGGCAATAGAGGACCAAAACACTGTTATTTGTCTGTTTGATTTTCTTTTTTCGTAATCTTGCTTTGGCTTCATTTTGAGATTTACAATATTTAAAAAATAAGATAAAAGAAGCAATAGAAATGGGGGGAGAAATTTTTAAAACCATGAAATAGATAAAGATACCAAACAAGAGAGAAGAATGAGACAGAAAACTTGTAAAGAGGAAATTTGTGGAGGATAGAGGATGGAGAGAGGGAGTCCAGAAGACTCTCTCTTCCACTGGGAAAGAAGGCGTCTTTAGACACAGAAGAGTTTGTAGATAGTGGGAGAGAAGTTGAGAAACTTCATTTTCTCATTTTGGTACCATGAGAGTTTACTTCTGTTGAACCAGGACAGCTAGGTTGGTTTCTTGTTTCCAAAATATTAAATTCAGGAAAATAAAGCTAAACCTTTGTCCATGTAAAATAAGTATAAAAGTGAGAGTTACATAGTTAAACATTTCAGATATCCCACTGAACTGTTTATTGGCAATAACTGAAGGATGAATCACAATTATTTAAAATGAACTTAATTTTGCCAAATCAATTCCTTCTATCATAATAGATGAAAACATTCAGTTGTCAGTAACTAATAAGCAACAAAACCTAATGCTAGTAATACAGAATTGGGAACAGTTTATTAGAAAATACTAAAATCTAATTTTAAAAAAACACACAAGTGTCAGTTCTTCATGAAATTTGCAGAAAATATTATCTCTACAAAATTTTTTTTAAAGCCACACTGATTCTAATTAGATAAAAAAAAAAAAAAGTGACAGAGGCAACAACATACAAAAGCTGTTAACTCTATTTATGTTGTCTTAACATATTCGTAAAAGCTGTACATCAAAACCTTATATACCAGATGCTCTACTCTAACAGATAATTGTGCATGTTCTTTAAAAAAAAAAAACTGGCCTCATACTTCAACGTGTTTTAGCCTTCCAAACCCTATACCTCACCTACTCCTGAGATTAGACTATGTTACAGCTCTCAAATCTATTCCAATGTAATTCCTAGTCATAATGCTATCTTCAAGCCTCCTGGCATATAAGGACATTCATCATATCATGTTTCTTACTAGTCATCTCTTCTGGTTCCCTGTCTGCCACTGAGTTGGGGGTGAACGTTTTATTATCTGTTCATGATTGTCTCCTAGGCAGAACATTTCCTTCAAAAAGTATAAATACTGGAAACAATTTCTTCATCCTGACTTCACTTTTACTGGGAGCCTCACAACCAGATCACCTGGAAGCACAAAGCCTTTCACTCAAGTTCAAGTTTCACCCACGCTCACCCTTTGGCTTCTGCAGTTTTCTGACTTGGGCAGTACAGTTCAATTAGTTCTGGAACCCCTTTCAATCATCCTGGGAAGTGAATATTTGCACAGAAAAAGAAAGACTCTGATAGTGGAATCACTGCAACAATTATTTCCACAAACTAAAATATTAGTGATGTGAATATATTAGTTTTCTAAGACATCACTGCTATTAATCAAGAAGTCTTTGGTCTCTCAAAAAAATTAGCATGTATCTACAAAAGGGGAGTGCAAGCTATAACTAATAAATGAGTATCAAATAATACTTTTTTCTAATGATTTGATCCTTAAAGATATTAAAGAACACTGTGTTATATAACAATTTTTAATGTACGAATAGACTTAAGAGAAGTAAGAGGGAATAAATCTACTCTTCAGTCCCCCAAATTTAGTAAGTATTTTTAAGGGAAATAAGCAAAATGAGTAATAGTGAGTATTCTGGCCATGATAATCCAACCTTTAGCCTTACCACATGGGGGTGTGGTAGATTTAAAAGCTATTATGAGAGTTCTTACCCTTCTAACAACAAAAAAATCAGGAAACAAGAAAAGGGTTTAAGTCTTTTCCACAGCTATTGCTCTGTCTTTCAGAACTGTTGAAGTGTGTCAACTTCACCCTATATCACCATTTCAACAAAAACTACCATGTCTTGCCTTTAGACCATACTGAACCAATGTCCTATTCTTTCTGTGGCATGAACAAGAAAAGGAGGAATTCCAATCTCAAGGTGCAATGTCATCAAAAAGGGGGGCCAAATGGTTCATGCCTCCTTAGGCCAGTAAGTGGCATCCACGAGGCCTCTCAATCTGCACTGAAGAAGAAAACTGCTCCCTGACAAACAGGCAGACAGACAAACCAAACACACTTTCTCTTTCTTCTTCTCTACCACTGTAAGTCCAACTTTACTCTTATGTCCTAATTTTCAAAATGTGAATTTCAGTTAAGTATTAATCATTGAGAAAGTGGGTTTAAAATAAGAATCACTTCGTAAAATGATCTTTTTGTGCACACTGGCACTTTTCTTTTTGGAATTTTTCTTCTGATGGCTTTGCTTTCACCAAAGAGGAAAACTTACTGTTGATGTGATCGATGTAGTAGACACCAATCTGAGGGTCAAACCCTGCTTCCCATCCCCATGGCAGCTCATCCCCAACACAATCAGCAAACGACAAGGGCTTCGTTAACCTATAACAAACCAGAATAAATATACCAGTGATTCTTTCCATCAAACCACATAAGTCAAAAATTCAACACCCTAATGGAAAGTTAACTGTCTACACTGCATTTCTTTTGTTGTTCTTGACTATTTCTAGGATTTGCTCTACTGTGCTTGAAATCTCTGGAAAGAAAAAAAAGGATGAAACACTACTGTGGATATCCAAAAAAGTAGAAATAGTCATCATAACCCTTTTTGAAAGTTCAAAGTTTAAGACTGGAACATAGATCTACACAATAAATAAAGCAATTCTAAATGAGGAAGGACTCCAAGCTATATATATATACATATATATGTATGTATATATATATTCCCAGGATTCAAATACCAGTATCATGGAAATAATCATATCAGTAGCTCTAAGACAAGATTCACATCTGAGATTTGGATGATCTTACATAAATCAACTAAACACTCAATTGTGAGGTCCACTGTAAGTTCTTTTTGAGAAAAGTGTCAAACATGTGTTATATGTGTAAGTATCTTGTACATAATAGCCAATCTACAAATTTTTTTAATAAAACCAGACATATACTATTCTTACATCAAAACGTAATCTCACTTTTAGAAATTGCCTTAAATGTTGTCTTTAAGCTTTAAAATTATTTAATAGAGAACCTGTATAGTTTCCAAAGCAGAGTACAAGTTTCTCAGCTTTTTCTGCTATTGAGTATTTCTTGGCTGTTAGGGCAGCGAGAGACAGGGTAATACTACAGATTAATGAACGCTTTCTTGTAGGGTGACAATTGCCAGTAAACTTACTTTCTAATATGATGCACTGGTATTAACAGAACAGTTCTTACATTAAAAATCTCCTGGAATCTTTTTAACTCATGCTAATGAATATCAAAGATCTCATAGTTCAAATGAAATACAAGTCATTTCCAGAATCACATCATAATCAGAAGAATCAAGTGCATCATCTACCCTTTAGAATTCTGGGAGAATGATACGAAAAGAAAGGAAATCCTTCCCTCCCTGGCCTAGCCAGCAAGAGTTTTCCAACAGCACAAGGCACTAATGGACGAAAAAAAGCGCTATCTCCTTTACTCTCAGCCTCCCATAACATGATATCTGTTGCTGGAGATAATGTCAGGGAGACTGACCTACAAAACTAGCTCAACTGACAGAAGTAATAATGAGGACAACCACTGCAAGTCACTATCACACAATCTAGGTGGGCCTCTATCTCTGTCTCTATTTCAGTTTCTTTCAATTTTAAGTAGCCATCACAATCCCCATTCTCTCTCTGAATTTTACTCATATTAATTAAGATTAACATGGAGAACAAATGAATTCACTTAGAATAATGTCAAAGATATGATTTTAAAAAAATTAAAAGTTGCCATTGAGTCAATTTTGACTCATCATGATCCCATATGTTTCAGAATACAACTGCATTCTGGGGTTTTCATGGCTGTAGCCTTTCATAAGAAGATTACCAGACCTCTCCTGAGAGGCACCTCTGGTTGGATTTGAACCACCAACCTTTCAATTAGTAAGCAGCTGAGCGCCTACCATTTGTGTTACCCAGAGACTGATAAAACCAAAAAACCCATACCTATCAAATTGATTCTGACTCACAGTGACATAGTAGGACATAGTATAACCACCCCATAAGGTTTCTAAGGCTTTAAATCTTAACAGAAGCAGATTGCCTCATCTTTCTACTGCAGAACTGCTGGTAGGTTCAAATAGCCAATCTTTTGGTTAGCAGCCCACTGGGTCACCAGAGCTCCTTAGGGACTGGTAAGTAGTCAATATATTTTAGCTGTTATTTACACAAGCATGGTACAGGAATGCTCTCTCTCATTTACTTTTCAAAGGATCCAAGTCAGGAAAGGCAGTACACAACAAAGGTTCTCAAAGTGTAGTCCCTAGGACCAGCAGGATCAGCATATCACCTGGGAACTAGACAGAAATATAAATTGTACACATTAAAGTTTGGGAACCACTGGTGGGTAAGAGTTTGAAATTTGTCATCAAAGAGACAAATTTGGGTTCAAATCCTTGTTTTATCATGCACTTGCTGTACAACCCAGGGCAAGCTGTAAACTTTGAAAGCCCAAGTGTCCTAATCTCTTCTTAAAGGAGTGGGAAACTATGAGGTTTAAATAAGAACTAAGCCTGACAAATGATTGTTTTTGTTGTTGTTGTTCTCATGTGCCCTCAACTCGGCTCCAACTCACAGCGACCCTATGTACAACAGAACGAAACACTGCCTGATCCTGTGCCAGCCTCACAATCCCTGCTATATCTGAGAGCATCACTGCAGCCATTGTGTCAATCCATCTCATTGAGGGCCTTGCCCTTTTTTGTTAATCCTCAACTTTACCAAGCATGATATCCTTCTCCAGGGAATGGTCCCTGCTGACAACATGACCAAAGTAGGTGATAGGAAGCTCTGGCCATCTCGTTTCCAAGGAGCATTCTGGCTGCACTTCTTCTAGGATAGACTTGTTAGTTCTTTTAGCAGTCCATGGTACTTTCAGTATTCTTTGCTGACACCACAACTCAAAAGGTATCAACTCTTCTTTGGTCTTCCTTATTCACTGTCCAGCTTTCACATGAATATGAGGCAACTGAAAACACCATGGCTTGGGTTAGGCACACCTTAGTCTCCAAAAACACATCTTTGCTCTGCAGCACTTTAAAGAGATCTTTTGCAGCAGATTTGCCCAGTGTAATATGTTCTGGAATTCCCATTCTTCTCAATGTTATCCACAATTTGTTATGATCCACAGAATCAAATGCTTTTGCACAGTCAATAAAACACAAGTAAACATCTTTCTGGTATTCTTTGCTTTCAGCCAAGATCTATCTGACATCAACAATGATATCCCTTGCTCCACATCCTCTTCTGAATCCAGATTGCACCCCTGCATATTGTCTGTCAAGATAATGCAACAACCGTTTCTTAATTATCTTCAATAAGATTTTACTTCCATGTGATATTAATGATATTTTTGATAATTTATAAATTCTGTGGGATCACCTTTCTTTGGAATGGGTACAAATACGGATCTCTTCCAGTCAGTTGTCTTCCAAATCTCTTGGCATAGCTGAGTGAGTGCCTCCAGCAGGGCAACCATTTGTTGAAACATCTCAATGGGTATTCTGTCAATTCCTGGAGCCTTGTTCTTCACCAATTCCTTCAGTATAGCTTCAACTTCCTCCTTCGATACCACTGGTTCCTGAACATATACCACCTCCTGAAATGGATGAAGATCTACCAGCTCCGTCTGGTACAGCGACTCTGTGTATTCCTTCCATCTTCTTTTGATGCTTCCTGCATCATTCAATATTTTGCCCATAGAATCTTTCAATATTGCAACTCACGGTTTAAACTATTTCTTCAGCTCTTTCAGTGTGAGAAATGCCATGCATGTTCTTCACTTTTGGTTTTCTAATTCCAGGTCTTTGTACTTTCATTATACTAATTGGCTTTGTCTGCTTGAGGCGCTATTTGAAATCCCCTGTTCAGCTCTTTTATCTTGTCATTTCTTCCATTTGCTTTAGCTACACTCCACTCAAGGGCAAGCTTCACGGTCTTTTCTGACATCCATTTTGGCCTTTTCTTCTTTTCTTGTTTTTTTTTTTTTTTTTTCATGAACTCTTTGCTTTCTTCATGGATGATGTTCTTGATGTCATCCCATAATTAGTCTGGTTTTCGGTCACTGGTGTTCAATGCATCAAATCTATTCTTTAAATAGTCTCTAAAATCAGGAGGGATATATTCAAGGTCATATTTTGGCTCTCATAGACTTGTTTTAATTGTCTTCAACTCCAAGTTGAACTTGCATATGAGCAGTTGATGGTCTGTTCCACAATCAGCTCCTGGCCTTGTTTTAACTGAAGATGTTGAGCTTTTTAATTGCCTCTTCAGCACTTCACTCAGATGTAGTCAATCTGATTCCAGTGTTCTCCATCTGGCAAAGTCCACGTGTATAGCCACCATCTGTGTTGTTGAAAAAAAGGTATTTGCAATGAATAAAGACATTGGTCTTGAAAAATTCTATCACACTACCTCCAGCATTATTTTTGTCACCAAGGCCACCAGTGATTCTTCTTTGTTTCCAACTTTTGCGTTCCAGTCACCAGTGATAATCAGCACATCTTGATCGCATGCTCAGTCAATTTCAGACTGCAGAAATTGATAAAAATCTTCAATTTTCTCATCTCTAGCTTTGGTGGTTGGTACATAAATGTGAATAACAGTAGTATTAACTGGTCTTCCTTGTAGGCATATGTACATTATCCTATCACTGACAGCATTGTATTTCAGGACAGATTTGAAACATCCTTTGCGATGATGAGCGCCATGCCATTCCTCTTCAAATTGTCATTCCTGGCACAGTAAATCATATGGTTGTTTAATTCAAACTGGTCCATTTCAGCTCACTAATGCCTAGGATATCAATCTTTATGCTTTTGATTTCATTTCTGACAACTTCCAATTTTCCTAGATTCATATTTCATACACTCCATGTCCCGATTATCAATGGATGTTTGCAGCTGTTTCTCCTCAATTTAAGTCATGCCATGTGTTCTGGTTACATAGTGTAGCTCTGACAAGAATATATACCACAAATGGGATGGCCTTAACAAGTAGGAGTTTATTCTCTTACACTTCAGAAGTGTAAATTCAAAATGCAAGGCTCTAGGGGCTAGGTGAAAGCCCCTCAACCTTGGGCTTCAGCTCTGCCTCCAGCTCCCAGCCCTCTGAAGCTAGAGGCTTTTCTTCACTCAGACAGCTGCTGGCTGCTGAGGATGCCAAGCTCAAGGTTGACAAGTAAAAAGGCACAGTCCTGATGTTACCAAACCACACAGCAGGCCATTAATTCAAGTCCACTGTAAGTCCCAAGGTCGGCAGAGCATGGCAGGCTGCTGAACAACGACATGGCTTCAGGCAGGGTCCAAGGGTGCCATGTGCTAGAGACCATTCCCAAAGCTACTCCTTATATATGGGAAGCAGACCACATAACCCAAAGCAGCTACTCAGCTGGTAGAGATGATTGCCAGTCCCATCATGGGGAATAACTACCACCAGCTGCCCAGCCACTTAACCAGGCCCAGCCAAGTGGACACAAAAACATAACCACCATACC
>NW_006921660.1:3320542-3325223 GCF_000298275.1 Orycteropus afer afer
AACTACCATATGATGCAGCAATTCCACTCCAAAGTATACGTCCATGATATGTTCTGTGAAATAGGAAGTTACGCTGTTTGGATATGTGCAAACACCCTATCTTAATCTGATCCTAGTTTTGCTTTAAAAGCATCTCAAACAAGCTTCATGCCTTAGTAGTGACTGTCAAGGTGCTGAAAAGGATTCACTTTTGTGTTTGGTCCTCAATTCACATCATTAGCAATATCTCTATACGTGATATAGGTCCCAAGGAGCTCTGGTGGTATACTGGTTAATGCACTTATTTGCTAGTCAAAAGGTTGGTGGTTCGAACCTACCAGCCATTCCACAAGAGAAAGAGGAGGCAGTCTGCTTCCATAAAGATGTGGAGCCTTGGAAATCCTATGTGGCAGTTCTACTTAGTCCTACAGGCACTATGAGCTGGAATATTTTATGTTTGTTTGTTTGTTTAGACAGAGGTCCCTCTTACATTTTCATTAGTCTCTTACCTTTCAGTGCAGCCAATCCTTTAACAGCTTGGAGAATGAATGAATGAATGAATGAATGGATGAATGAATGAATTTTTTCCTTTCCTTTTTTCATTTCTCATTTGTTTGTTTAAGAAAGCAAGCATGCTCTACCTAGTACAGGGTATATCCCTCTGCAAAGACATCTTTCAGGTGCTGAAGAGCAAAGATATCTCCTTGAAGACTAAGGTGCGTCTGAAACAAGCCACGGTATTTTCAATCACTTCATATGCATGTGAGAGCTGGACAATGAATAAGGAAAACCGATGAAGAGTCAATGCTTTTGAGTTGTGGTGTCGGCGAAGAACACTGAAAGTACCATGGACTGCTAAAAGAACTAATAATTCTGTTTTGGAAGAAGTACCGTCAGAATGCTCCTAAGAAGTGAAAATGGCCAAACTTCATCTCACATAATTTGGTCATGTTATCAGGAGAGACCAGTTGCTGAAAAAGGATACCATCCTTGGTAAAGTAAATGGTCAGCAAAAAAGGGGAAGATCCTCAATGAGATGCAATGACACAGTGGCTGCAACAATGAGCTCATGCATAGCAAGGATTGTGAAGACAGTGCAGGACCAGGCAGTGTTTCATTCTGTTGTACAAAGGGTCACTAAGAGTCAGATGTGACTCAATGGCACATAACAACAATATATGGCTATCCCTACTGCAATAGGAGGAAGGAGGTGGCATTTTCTGAACCTCTCTAATTATACAAGATAAAGCCTGTCCCAAGGCCTGTTCTTATGAGGCCAGACATGCCATCACCCACCAGCCCTCTTACTAACCTTATTACCAACAATTCCTCCCACAGCATCCACCACCTTTCTGCTGGGTTCAACAATTCACTGCAGTGGCCACAAAGAATTTACAGATTATGGGGCTTATTAGGGAAGCAACAGGCTACAATTCAAGTACAGAAAAGTACTCAGTCTCTCTCAGTTGGCCATCTCTATCAATTGGCCATCTCTCTCAGTAATACGTCTCTCTCTCAGCAGTGCATCTCTCTCACATCTCTCAGCAGTATGTCTCTCTCAGCAGCACATCTCTGTCTCAGCAGAGCATCTCTCTCAGCTGGCAGTCAGAGAGATTCCTTCTACTTCTAGAGGGGCTCCTTTTGAGCCTGGCAGACTGGCCAAGACCAACAAATCCCATCATCAGAGTTCTACACAACTAAGAGCAAACTTCCCAGAAAATTACTTCATGCTGCTCCAACAGAAAATACTCCAGGTGGGTAACTTTAACAATCAGGAGTTGCTCAGTTGCTCACAACAAAGTGGGAATTACAAAGACTGTAGCTAGAAAAGCCATACCATGCAATTTACTACACCACACCTATATAATGCACACTGTCTACTGCACAAGACTTAGACTTAGGTTTGAAGATCTATTAAATTTCTGGGGAAACTTCAAGAAAGGAATCTCTTGTAAAAAAGTTCTAGAGAAGTAAAGAAGGAGGAAGCGTGAACTTTAAAATGACACTGCTGAATGGAGAAACAGCACACTGCTGCTGCCCTGACAGTGTTCACAATAAGGCAGTAGTGTCTGCATGCCCTGCTGCATAGGCCCTCACACTGTAAGCCTTCACATCACAGGCCTTGAAAGAGTAAAAAAATAAAGTCCAATCACACATAAAGGAAAAAATACATATGATGAACACAGAATTCTTAAATTCTTTATGACATGATTTTTAGAATAAAGAACATTTACTAAGCAAAAGTAAATGACTTATGCATTTAATTTCTAAACTGTTGTTGTTGTTGTTATGTGCTGTCAAGTCGGACCCGACTCACAGCAACCCCTCCTTGGGTTTCCGAGGCAGTATCACTACGGAAGTAGATTGTCCCATCTTCCTTCCGAGGAGTGGCTGGTGGGTTTGAACTGCCAGCCTTCTGGTTAGCAGTCAAGTGCCTTGACACTATGCTACCACAGCTCAATTCCTAAATTAGAGGTTATAAAATGATTCCATCTTAACTGTATATATTGTCTGCTTATTGAAGCTAAAAAAAAAGTCAGTGCTAAAGAAATCAAAGTTGGGAATTACATCTCCCACAAGGTATCTTTAGCATAGTATAGAATTGGAAATGTTAGCTTAGAACAATGGTTCTCAAACTTTAGCGTGCTTCAGCCTTAAAGATATTAAATCTGACTACTGGCTCCAACTCTCAGAGGTCTTGACTCAGAAAGTATGGGGTGGACCTAAGAATCGAAGTTTTTAACAAATTCCCAGCTGATGCTGCTGGTCCCTGGAGCACACTTTGAGAACCACTAGTTTTAAAAGACACAAATTACAGTCTTAATCCAATCAGGTAAGGAAAAATGAAGCACAAACACAATTTAAAAAAAAAAAAAATTGGAGGCAAAAGTGCTTCAAAAATATCTCTGTTATGAAAACTATTAAATATTTTAACTAAATGGTTTGATTATCCTCAGATTTGGAATGAATCAATTTATTTTTTTCTCAAAGGACATTTAAATAATTTTAACTTCCTAAAAAGCAAGACTTTTATTTTCCTTCATGTTCTGATTTATAATCAAAATAGTAACAAGCATATAACAATGCTGACATTCCAACTGCATAAAATATTTTCATAAGAGGAAGTAAAATAATAGAAATATGAAGAAATATTCTACTATAGTAATAAAAATGCAAAATAATACCAATAATAAGGTTTTAAGTCTTTTTAGCCTCCACTAAGGGACTGGGTTTTTGTTTTGTTGCTTCATCTTAATGATAAGATTCAAGTCTCATGAAGATGTAAGGAATCAATGTCGTTTATTGTAACTTGATGCAAGCCTTATTTTAAAAAATAAAATTGGCAGTAATAAACACCCGTAAAAATAAAAAATCAATTAAATCAAAGCTGGCTCACTGAATTAATCACCAGAATTGAAAAACCTGAGCTAGATTCATCAAATAAAAAAGATAACTCGAATTACTAAAATCAGAAATGAAAAAAGAGGTATTTACTATGGCAAATAACAACAACAACAACATTCAGAAATAACAAATATAATAAAGAAATACTGTGGGAGATTATATGCAAATAAATTAGATAATGTAGATGAAATGGACAAATTACTAGAAAGAAAAACTGACTTAAGAAGAATTAGAAATTCTGAACACACTTACAACAAGAGATTACATTCTTTAAAAGAAAAAAAAATTCTCACTAAGAAAATTTCACAGGCTCAGATGGTTTCACTGGTGAAGTCAACTGAATATCTGAAAAATAACTAATACTAATTCTTCACAAACTCTTACAAAAAATAGAAGAGGAAACACTTGCCAACTCATTCTATGAAGCCATATTACAGAGATACCAAAACCATACAAATACAAGCTGAGAAAAAATAAACAACTCAACATCCCTTATGAACCTGAACTTAAAAATTCTCAACACAATACCACCAAATAGAACTGAGTAACATACAAAAATGATTATACACTATCAATGAGTGGGTTTTATGTCAAGAATGCAAGATTGGTTTAACATGCAAAGATAAATTAACATAATATACAATATCAATAGAATAAAGGACAAAAAATCACATGCATATCTTAATAGACATAGAACACTTGATTAAATCCAGTTTTCTTATACATATATATACATATACATATATATACATATATACACATATATACATATACATATACACACACACACACATATATATATAAAATACTAACAATCTAGCAATAGAAATAAAGTTCATCAATTTGACACATATATCTATAAAAACCCCACAGGTAACATCATTCTTAATGGTGAAATACTGAGCAATTTCTCCCTAAATCAGGATCAAGAAAGGGATGTCTACTCTCATCAGGTCTATTCAACATTGTACTGGAGGTTCTAGGCAAGGCAGTTATGCAATGAAAAGAAATCACAGGTAATAAGCTCTGGTGGCGTAGCAGATAAGGCACTTGGCTGCTAGCCAGAAGGTCAGCGGTTGAAATCCACCAGCCTGCTCCATGAAAGAAGGTTGGGGAAATCTACTTTGGCAAAGATTCATAGCCTCGGAAACAGGATGGAGGTTGCTATTAATCAGAATCAAATCAATGGCAGTGAGTTTGGGGTTTTTGTTTTTGTTTTGGTAGAGTAGAAAGTGAAACTCTATTTTCAAATAACTTGACCTTATATGTTGTTGTTGTTGTTATGTGCCATCGAGTC
>NW_006921660.1:3325791-3327591 GCF_000298275.1 Orycteropus afer afer
GACTTCCAGTAAGATGGAGGAATAGGCAGACAAGTGACACAGACCCTCTTCAACAAAGAAAAGAAAAACCAATTGACAGAGATATAGAAGATAATCCTGGAACCCTGAGCTTTGAAAGGAACTATACAGAAGGGGATTGGGCACCAACTAGTGGAAAAACCTGAATGAAAACAGTGAGTACAGAGACGGTAAGGCTGCAGACTGTCAGCTACTCTGATGAGACCAACGGCCTGAATATTTCCAAGTGGTGTTGGGACATGAGAATTGACCTAAAGATCAGTCTCGGTCACCAAGAGCTGCAGGAACAATTGCTCTGGTGGCCTACAACTAAGAAAGGAAACAGGAAGGAGGGAGACAACCTGAGCTGTGAACTTTCTGCTGTCCGGAGGGTGCAGCCATTTTGATTGTTTACACGTGGCACCCATTTTGGGTATTTAAAGTGACCGAGGGTGTAGCCATTTTGAATGTATACAAGTGGCAACCATTTTGGATTTTAAAGTGCTAGCATTCTCATACCAGTTCCAGGGACCGAAGAACAGCCTCTGTTTGCCAGGCTCAGCAAGGACATATGAGAGAGGCTGACAAAGGAAAGGAGACAAGTGGTGAATGTATAAGTGCTGTCAACTAGTGAATAGAGGAGCACAGCACAGTACCCTGCCTGTATAGATAACATACAAACAAAACAAAGAAAATGAAAATTGTGGTCAAGTCACTACAACATATAATCACCAATTAAATATAAACACAAAAATGTCACAATGCCTCAGAGACAACAGAGCATCACAATCCACGCAAAAAAGCAAGACAAAGCAGGAGAAAAAAGAGACCAGAATACAGACCCAAAACACATGCCTCAGGAAGATGCAGCATTGCATCAAAAGAATTATATTTAGGTATCTTCAAAGGATTGTGAGACAGACCAAGGAAAACACAGACAAAACCCTAGAAGAATTCTGGAAGAAAATACAAGAACTAAATGACAAAATAAATGAAAAATTAGAAATGAGACAAAATCTACACACAGAAATCCAGAAGACTAATACTAAATTGTCAGAAATAGATAACACACTGAAAGGGCAAAGGAGTAGAATTGATAAAATGGAAAATAGAACTAATAAGATTGAAGACAAATACCTGAATACTTCTTTGGAAAGGGATCGATCAGAAAAAAAAAAATCAAAACAAAATGAAGAAAGCCTAAAGTTCATGTGGGATAGCATCAAAAGGAATAAACTACAAGTCATTAGAATTTCAGAACAGGAAGAGAAAAATGAAACCACAGAGAAAATTTTTGAAGATTTGTTGGAAGAGAATTTTCCTGGTATGATGAAAGATGATAATATATCCATTCAGTAAGTCCAACGAACCCCAAACAGGATAGACCCCAAAAGAAAAACACCAAGACATATCATTAAATTCACCAAAACCAAAGACAAAGAAAGAATCATGAGAGCAGCACAGGAAAAACAAAAAGTTACCTACAAGGAGCAACCAGTAAGACTAAGCTCGGATTTCTCAATAGAAGCCATGCAGGCGAGGAGACAGTGGGATGGTATATAATAAAACACTGAAAGAGAAAAATACCCAAGCAAGAATTATGTACCCAGCAAAACTGTCCTCAAATATGATAGTGAAATTAGGACATTTCCAGAGAACCAGAAATTAAGGGAATTTGTTAAAACCAGACCAACCTTACAAGAGATGCTAAAGGGAGCCCTTTGGACAGAGAAGCAACAACAGCCAACAGCAACTGACCATTAACATGATGATGATATAACCTAGAAACAAACCCAGCTATGG
>NW_006921660.1:3330652-3341522 GCF_000298275.1 Orycteropus afer afer
ATGACATGAGACAAAGTATATGTGAACTGCTGTATGGAAAGTGAATTTGCTCTGTAAATCTTCACCCAAATCACAATAAATAAAATTAAAAAAAACACAGAAGAACTAAACAATATAAACAACCCACTTGACCTTACAGATATATACAAAGCATTTCATCCAACAGCATAATATACATTTTTTTCCCAGTACATATGAAACAATATCCAGAATAGACCATATGTAAGGCCACAAAGAAAGTCTCAATGAATTTAAAAACATCAAAATACTGCAAGACATTTCTCAGATCACAATACTACAAAATTATAAATCAACAATAGAAACATCAAGGAAAAAGAGTAAACACATGGACTGAATTACAGTCCCTTGAAAACTACTGAGCAATAGAAGAAAAAGCGAACTTTTAAGTTAAATGAGAATGAAAACACAATGTACCAAAAACATCGACATATAGCAATAGTAGCACTCAGAGTGCAATTTATAGCAATAAAACACGATCAATCAAGAAGAAAGAGCAAAAATCAACATCTTAACCCAACATCTCCAACAATTAGAAAAAAAAGTAGCAAAAAAAATGCCTACAGTCACCAAAAGAAATAATAAAGATTTGATCGGAAATAAATGAAGCCAAAAATAAAAACAGAAAAAAATCATTAAGACGATAAGTTGGTTCTTTGAGAAGATTAATAAAATCAACAAACCACTGGCAAACTTAACAAAGGAAAAGAAGAAGATGCAAATAACATGAATAAGAAATGAAATGGGTAACATCACAACAGAAGCCACTGAAATAAAAAGGATAATATCAGGATACTATGAAGAACTATACTCCAACAAATTTGAAAACCAACGAGAAATCAACAGATTTATAGAAACACAGTACTTTCTGATACTAAGACTGAAGTAGAAAAGTTGAACTGACCCATAACAAAAGAAGAAATTGAACAAGTCATAAAATGTTACCAACTACAAAAAAAGTCCTGCCCAAGATTCTACCAAACATTCAGGAAAAAAGCTGACAATAATCCTAATCAAAACTATTCCAGAACACAGAAAAGGATGGAATCCTCCCAAATTCATTTTATGAAGTAAGCATAACAATGATACTAAACGCAGGCAAAGACACCACTAGGGCGGAAAACTACAGACCAAATCCCTCATGAATACAGACACAAAAATGTTCAACAAAACCCTAGCCAATAAATTCCAAAAATATATCAAAAAATTATACATTGTGACCAAGCAGAATTCATACCACATTTGCAAGAATGGTTCAACATCAGAGGGGGAAAAAAAAAAACAACTATGTAATCCATCACATAAGTAAAATAAAAGAAAGGAACCATAGGATCGTATCAATCGAAGTCGAAAAGGCATCTGATAAAATCCAACACCCATTCCTGATAAAACTCTCAAAAAAATGGTAATAAAAGGAAAATTTCTCAACATAATAAAGAATATATACATAAAACCAACAGTTAACACTTTCTCGACTTAGAAAACACTGTCCTTGTTAATAGCAATCAGACAAGGATGCCCTCTATTATCATTTTTAATCAACATTGTATTGGAAGTTCTAGCCAGGGTTCAATAAGGCAAGAGAGGGGAAATAAAAGGCAACCACATTGGTAAGAAAAAAGTAAAACTATCCCTATTTACAGATAATATGATCCTGTACATAGAAAATCCCAGAGACTAACTAAGTATACTACTGAACTAATTGAAAGATTCAGAATAGTGGCAGGTTATAAGATCAACATACAAAAATCAGTCAGATTCCTCCACACCAACAAACAGATCTCCAGAAAGGAAATAAGGAAAACAATACCATTTACAATAGTTACCAAATGACAAAATACCTGGGAATAAGTCTTACAAAGGACACAAAAGACCTATATAAAGAAAACTACAAAACACTACTCTAAGGCATCTTTATAAATGGAAGAACACACCACACTAATGGGTAGGAAGAATGAACATTGTGAAAATGTTAATACTACCCAAAGTAATCTATGGATTCAACGCAATCCCAATCCACATTCCATTATCATTTTTTAAGGTCATGAAAAACCTAATTACTAATTTTATATGGAAAGCAAAGAGAGCTCAGATTATCAAAGAACTACTGAAGAACAAAGAAGAGGTCTCATACTCCTGGATCTTAAAACCTACTATACAGCCACAGTAGTCCAATGATAGACAAAAGTACCAGTGGAACAGAATTAGGAAACCAGAAATAGATCCATCCACCTATAGTCAGTTGATCTTTGACAAAGGGCCAAAATCCGTTTAATGGGGAAGAGACAGTCTCTTCAACAAATGGTTCTGGCAAAAACTGGATATCCATTTGCAGCAAAATGAAACAAGACCCAAACTTCACACCATACATAAAAACAAACTCAAGGTGGATCAAAGACTTAAATGTAAAACCTAAAAGTATAAAGTTCATTAAAGAAAAAATAGGGGCAAACATCAGGGCCCTAACACATGGCATTAATAGACTATAACACATAAGTGAAAATGCACAAAAAACCAAAGATAAACTAGATGACTTGAAACTTCTAAAAATTAAATTCTTATGCACATCAAAAAGACTTCTGCAAAAGAGCAAAAGCAACTTACTGATTTGGAAAAAATATCTGGCAACCACATATTTGACAAAGGACTTATCTCTAAAATTTATAGAAAACTACAACACCTCAACATCAAAAAGAGAAACAATCCAATTCAAAAATGGGCAGAAAACATGAACAGACACTTCACCAAAGAAGATATTCAGGCAGCCAAAAAACACATGAGATATGCAAATGGAACAACAATCAGATACCATCTCACCCCAGCAATAACCGCAAAGTTCAACAAGATAGAAAACAACAAATGCTAGAGAGAATGTGGAGAGACTGGGACTCTCATATACTGCTGCCAGGACTGTAAAATAATACAACCACTGCAGAAAACAGTTTGGCACATCCTTAAAAAGTGAGAAACAGAATTATCATTTGATCCACAATCCCATTCCTAGGTTTGTATCATAAAGAAGTGAGAACCAGGACACAAACAGATATATGCACACCCATGTTCATCGAAGCACCACTCACAACAGAAAAGAGATGGAAACAACCTGCGTGCCCATAAACAGATGAATAGATAACTAAATTATGGTACAACTCACTAACTGTTATCAAATTGGATCCAACTCACAGTGACCCCTCCTTGGGTTTCCGAGGCAGTATCACTATGAAAATAGATTGCCCAACCTTCCTTCCGAGGAACAGCTGGTGGGTTTCAAGCACCAGCCTTCCGGTTAGCAGTCAAATGCCTCAGGAACTATGCCACCAGAGCCCCAACTATGGAAAACACTATTATACAACACTAAAGAATAACAAAGAATTCACAAAACACCTCATAAGGTATATAAACTTGAAGGACATTATGTTGAGTGGAATAAGTCAATCACACAAGGAAATACTGTATGATTTCACTATCATAAAAAATCAAGAAAAGGTTCACACGTGGAAGGAAACATTCTTTGTTGGTTACCAGGGATGGGACACTAGAAAAAGGAAAAGTGCTAGATGGGTAAAAGATAAGTACTGATTTGGGTGAAGGAAACACAATATACCAAAAATGAGTGACCAGAACAATAACACTAAGAAAGACACAGAGAAGTACACAAGAGGTACGGACCACAAAGGTAACACTTTTACATACACAATAGTGCATTATCAATAATACCAAATATTCATCTACTAGAGGATACACAGGTAGACAGGCTAAATGATCAGGTACAGCTAGGTGAAAGGAAATATTCCCATGACCATATAAAAGTTTGGCAGATGAAATTTCTACATATATATCTGTATGTGCTATAAGAATGTCTATACATAAAGCAGAGCTAACAGGCAGCAAAGTTATGATAACTTCTTAGCCACAGTCAAATACCTTAATGGAGTGAGTTTCTGGGCCTATGGGCTTGGGACCATGATTGCAGGGGACATCAAGCTCAACTGGCATAACACATGATACAAAAACATTGTTCTATATCCTACTTTGGTGGGTAACGAGTAGGGTCTCAAAAGCTTGCAAGCAGCCATCTGAGATGCAACAATTAGGCCTTCCTTGTCCCAATAAAGAAGAATAAAGACAATCAAAGACATGGGGAAACAATTAATCCAAGGGACTAGTAGACCATGAGAGCCTCAGCCTACATGACCCTGAGACCCTGGTTACCACTGTCAGCCACTCAGAAAGGGAACAGAACAGGAGATGCTGGAAAGAGTAAGAGAAAAATGTGGAAAAAACTCAAAATCATTTATAAAAAAAAAAAGACTAGGCTTACTGCTCTGATAAGAGACTAGTGAAACTCCTAAGACTATCTCCCCTAGTCACCCTTTGGGCCTGGAATTGAACTCATTTCCATGGCTCCAACCAAATAACAGATGGCCTACAAGGTGAAAAATTACACCAGGTAGATACACTCCTTAGAACAATCAACCACGAGAGATCAGAAGGGCAGCATTTGCACAGGGAGACAGCTCAGTGGGCAGGAAGGCACAGGCAAGCAAGACATGGGCAAAAGGTAATCACAGGGAGGAAGTCGGAAGAACATTATGAGGACTGCAATCAATGTCACGAAACGAAATGTGTATGAACTGCTGAATAGAAAACAAATTTGCTCTGAGTGGTAGTTCAGGTTATGTGTCAACTTGGCTGGCCCTGGTATTGAGTGGCTGGATGTAATGATTCCTCCAAGATGAGACTAACGGGTAACCAACTCCATAGTGGAATCTGCTGCAATAGCTGAACAGCTGTCTTGGGGATGTGGTCTGCTTGCAGTATACATGAAGATGCTTTGAGAAAGGATGCTTTGGTACATTGGGTCCTACATTTGGCTGACTCTTCCTCTCAGTAGCCTGCCATGTTCCCTGACAATCTTGGGACTATTTCTGGACTTGAACTAGTGGCCTGCCATGTTGCTTGATAATCTTTGGATTGTGCCATTATACTTGTCGAAACCCTTGACCTTGGGTTTGTCAGCCTCAGCAGCCAGCACCTTCCTGAGTTAAGAGAAACCTCCAGCTCCAACAGGCTGGAAGCAAGAGGCAGAGCTGAAGCCCAAGGTCAAGGAGGTCTTCTTCCAGCCCTGAAGTTGGTATCTGAACACTTCTAGCCTCTTTCTTGGAAGAAGTGCAGCCAGAATTCTCCTTACAAGAGAGAATGGCCAGACTTCATCTCTAGCCTCCTAAACTGAAACAGAATAAATTCCTGTTTACAGTATTTCCTTCTCTGATAACATTTGTGGTATTTTCTGTTAGAGTAGCCCTAGATGAACAAGACACTCTGTAAACTTCCACCAGAATCACAGTTTAAAAAAAAAAAAAAAAGAGAGAGAGAGAGATTTCAACCTAGGAAACTCTATGGGCAGTTCTGCTCTGATATATAGGGTCACTATGAATCAGAAAAGACTCTACAACACACAGCAACATCTTGTGTTTCAATTTTATACTCTCGTTTTTAGTTTTATATATCCTACAGATATTGATACAAAAATCCTCATAATTGGATCAATAAGCAATTTCATGATAAATGGAGAAAAGATAGAAGTTGTCAAACATTTCATTTTCCTTGGATCTATATTCTACACCCATAGAAGCTGCAGTCAGGAAATCAGATGTCATACTGCACTTTGCAAATCTGCTGCAAAAGATTTCTTTGAAGTGTTCAAGAGCAAAGATGTGAATTTGAAGACTAAAGTGAGCCTAACCCAAACCAAGGTACTTTCAATAGCCTCAGAAGCACGTGAAAGTTGGACAATGAATATGAAAGACTGAAGAAGAATTGAGAGGCCTCTGAATAATGGTGTTGGCAGAAAATATTCGTTCCAGAAGAACAAATCAATCTGTCTTGGAAGAAGTGCAGCCAGAATTCTCCTTAGGAGGGAGAATGGCCAGACTTCAGCTCATGTAGTTTGGTCATGTTGTGAAAAAGACATATCATGTCTTTAGAGAAGCATATCATGTTTGGGAAAAGTAGAGGGTCACTGAAAAAGGGGTAGACCCTCAATGAAACAGACTGACACAGTGGCTGCAATGACGGGCGCAACACAGAAATGATTGTGAGGATGGTGAAAGACTGGACAGTGTTTTGTTCTGTCGTACACTGGATTTCTATGACCCGGAGCCAACTCAATGCCACCTAACACCAACATCTAAAATAGTCACTGTCCACAGTATCACTCAGTTTATCTCCTTCATGGCATTATCATGTGCGAATTTATCTTATTTGTTGATATAGTCTGTATTCTTCCTGTATCCTCTCCACCTGTGGGTAGTCCAAGTATACTATACCAGTGTAGTCCTTACCACTACAGTCCATAGTGCCTAAGACAATGAATGACTGGTAGTCCATCAACAGGTGTTTAATGAACATCTATTTTCTGTTGGTCACCACAACTGTACTGATGGTCACTATCAACCACGTACTATGTGTGGTAGTTAAGGTTGTGTGTCAACTTGGCTAGGCCTGGTTGAGTGGCTGGGCAGCTGGTGGTAGTTATTCTCCATGATGAGACTGGCAATCAACTTCATGATGGGATCGACCACAAGCAGCTGAGTAGCTGCTTTAGGGATGTGGTCTGCTTCCTGAATGTAAGCAGGAGCACTGGATATGGTCTCTAGCTTATGGCACACTTGAACCCTGCATGTATCCATGTCGTTGTTCAGCAGCCTGCCATGTTTTGCCAATCCTGGGACTTTCAATGGACTTGAATTAACGGTCTGCTGTGTGGTTTGGTAACATCAGGACTGTGTCTTTTTACTTGTCAACCTTGGGCTTATCAGTCTCAGCAGCCAGCAGCTGTCTGAGTGAAGACAAGCCTCCAGTTTCAGTGGCCCGGAAGCAGGAACCAGTATTGATGCCCAAGGTTGAGGGGCTTTCACCCAGCCCCTAGGACCTGGCACTTTGAACTTGGAGTTAAAACCTCCAAAATTGTAACAGAACAAACTCCTATTTGTTCAAGCCATCCCATTTGTGGTATACTCCTGTCAGAGTGGCACCAGGTAACCAAAACACTAAGTTACTCTCAGGCTATTAAGCTTTTACATTGAAAAACACCTCATCCTGGATCTGAGTACTAGTAACACACAAACTAAATCAAAGATTTTTTCAAAGCTCCTGGGTTGGAATTTCATGAATAAGAGAGGATAAATATAAAAACTAAAAAATGTTCTCTAAGCAGCCTACAGGAATTCAGGAGCTAACATGCTCCTGAATTAATGTATTAATTCCATACCTCCTAGGCTTTCCGTTGCTAGTTAAGCATATGATTGAATTTTTGTATCTTATATGAAGACTTTCTTTCGTGGTGGTTTCTTGTGCTTTCTAACCTCTATTTTTCTCTGACAAAGCATCAGATCCTCCAAGTACTTACAAATAGACATATGGAATGTGAGGAATGTCTGAGAACTATACCAACTTCAGAGATCAGTTCCTAGTCATAAACAAAATGCATGCCCTTTGAGCTTAGACTTAAATTCCATATGAAGCAAACAAAGGTCATAGGGCTGCTGGCAAAATGTGTAAGGTGAAGTGGGGTAGACTGGGTAAAGCTCTATATACAGTTCTTCATCACTACACAGACAAATACTGCTTCTCCTTCATTTAAAGTATTAATGAACTAAATACGTAAAGCAGGAGCTCTGGTGGTATAGTGCCTAAGGCATTTGACTGCTAACCAGAAGGCTGGCAGTTCAAACCCACCAGCCACTCCTCAGAAGGAAGATGGGGCAATCTACTTCCATAGCAATACTGCCTCGGAAACCCAAGGAGAGGTCATTATGAGTCTGATCCGACTCACCAGTGAGTCAGAATACGTAAAGCACTCCTCTGAAGTTTTAGATTAGCACCACCTGAGCTACAAAAGGAGCTCTGGTGGTGTAGTGCCTAAAGCATTTAATGGCTAACCAAAAAGCTGGAGCTTCAAACCCACCAGCCACTTCTCAGAAGGAAGGTGGGGCAATATACTTCGGGAGAGATATTACCTCAGAAACCCAAGGAGGGGTCACTATGAGTCGAATCAAATCGACAGCAGTGAGTTTTTGAGCTAGAAAAACAAACCATTAACTTTACTTTATGAAATAAAATCCACTCTGTTCCCATACACCCATACACTTCCATTAACATCCTCTCCTTATTAGAGCCTCATCTTTAATGTTATTAATCCAGTTTGATAGATGCTTGTACTGTGCAATACTAATTTTTTAAAAAATGCAAATGCCAAATACAAAATCATTGTTGACTTGTTCTAGTCCAAAAAAGACAAAACAACAAATTGCAATGAGTTTGTCTCAACTGGATCCAAATTTTAAAAAAATCACCAAAGAATTTTTGAAACAACTCAGTAATTTCAACACAATAGATGTTTGATGATGTTATGGAAATATTTTTAATATTCACAGGTGTGATAATGGTATCATATGCTGTAAGAGGATTTTTGTTATTGGGAATTGTATGCTTAACTAAACCATTAATATCTGAGATTACTTTCAGATATTAAATATACATGCACATAAAAGAGAAAGGGAGAAGGTGACAGAGATACAGTAATTATGGCAAAAAGTGAATTGTCGAATCTAGATGGAAGATCTGTAGCTGTTCATTTCACTAATGTCTTCAACTTTTCCATATTTTGAAAAGTTTCATAATAAAAAATTGATAAAGGAAAAAAATCCATTAAGGAACTTCCAATAAATACAACAGATTCAATACACGTGTTTACTTATACTCATTCTAGAAATGGCATGAAACTAGTAGAAAGGGGATTTTAGAAAAAAAAAATAAAAAGGGTATAAACACAAAAGGACAAAGGCAGGCCAGCAGAAAAAAGAAAAAAAAATCTGGGGCGGTGGAAAGCAACTGGAAAAGCATACCTAAAGACTATGAAACCTAAGTCATCAAGAAGGAAGGCCCAGAAGCAGACCAATTCATAATGCAGAACTCTGAAAAGGCTCAGGAATTCCAGCACAGGGTACAGGTAATCCTCGACTTACACCAGGATTCTGTTCCAACAACAACTGTCACCAAGTGGTTCTGACATACTGGAATACCTTTTTTTTTTTAAGTTTTCATTGTTATAGCCTTTTATTGTCAGTATCTTTATAAATCCTGTCTTTATGTGTCTTTGGGGCTGGCAACATTACATATAAACATACAGATATATTTTAATACATACAAACATATATACTGGCACCAAATTTATTGTAGACCAGAGGCCATAGCCTGTTGTATGGCTGTGTTTTGAGCAGTAACTCATAACACTGAACATCTCCAAGTAAACATCTAAAAATTGTAACATCAGAAAATTGTGCACTTGCAACACTATATGCAGTACATATTACTCATGGTAAGATGTACTGAAGAAAAAAAAAGTCCTAAATACAATTCGCCATAACTTGATACAATGTAAGGTGGGGACTACCTATACTTCAGACAGGTGGGTGTGGCAGAGAACAGGAGGATAAGCTGAAAGTCTGTTAGGAAGCAGTAAGACCTTCAGTCTGCTCTTACCCAAACTGGGCAGAAACTGAAAGTTTACTCTCTAGAGAGACTCAATCAGAGAGACTGTGGACTTCCAAGCAGCTGGCATAGCAGAGGAGACCTTTATTAAAAACAGGAAGATTAAAGGAAAGACATACTGAACAAGTGAGTCTCCCAAGCCCCTTTTTCCCTTACTCAATTTGCAAAATCCTAGAAACTGAGCTTATATTTGCTAGGAAAGCAACTGGTAGAGTTGTTTCCTGGGAAAACTAATGTTCTGGTTACCTACTGCCACTCTGACAGGATATATACCACAAACGGGACGGCCACATCAAACTGGAGTTTACTCTTACAATTTGGAGGTTTTAAGTCTGAGTTCAAAGTGCCAGGCTCTAGGGCTGGGTGAAAGCCCCTCAGCCTTGGGCTTCAACTCTGCCTCCTGCTCCTGGCCCACTGGAGCTAAAGGCTTGTCTTCACTCAGACAGCTGCTGGCTGCTGAGACTGACAAACCCAAGGCTGACAAATAAAAAGGCACAGTCCTGATGTTCCCAAACCACATGGCAGGCTATTAATTTAAGTCCACTGAAAGTCCCAAGGTCAGCAGAGCATGGCAGGCTGCTGAACAACGACATGGCTACATGCAGGGTTCAAGTATGCCATAAGCTAGAGAGCATATCCAAAGCTGCTGCTTATATATGGGAAGCAGACCACATCCCTAAGGCAGCTACTCAGCTGCTCACAGCAGATTCCACCATGGAGCTGATTACCAGTCTCATCATGGGGAATACTACATCCAGCTGCCCAGCCACCCAACCAGGCTCAGCCAAGTTGACACACAACCATCACAACTAAAAAGTTCAAGAGAAAAGATATATCAACATCAACATCGAGGAACACCCTAATAGAAAGACTAAACCAGGTCACTGCAAAACTAAGCCCCATTCACTGATAGAGAGCTTCCAAACAGCTTTGTATGTCTCATTCTTAAATATGAGTGATAGCTATGCCAGTCAGGACAGGTAGGTAATGCTACAGTAAGAAACAGTACCAAAAAGTCTCCTTGGAAGGAAGGTTGGGCAATCTACTTCCATAGTGATACTGCTTCAGAAACCCAAAGAGGGGTCGCTATGAGCTCCTAAATATGTCGTTGTTGTCGTTATGTGCCATTGAGTCGGACCCGACTCACAGCGACCCCTCCTTTGGTTTCCGAGGCAGTAACACTATGGAAGTAGATTGCCTCATCTTCCTTCCGAGGAGTGGCTGGTGGGTTTGAACCGCCAGCCTTCTGGTTAGCAGTCAAGTGCCTTAGGCACTACGCTACCAGAGCTCCCATATA
>NW_006921660.1:3341622-3352374 GCF_000298275.1 Orycteropus afer afer
GAGCTCCCAGGTTTATTACAAGATACTCAATAAGTCTTCCTTCCGAGGAGTGGCTGGTGGGTTTGAACCGCCAGCCTTCTGGTTAGCAGTCAAGTGCCTTAGGCACTACGCTACCAGAGCTCCCATATAAGAGTATAGGTTTCTATTAAAAAAATAAATAAAAGAAAAATACTTAAAAAGAAAAATGCTACTGGAAATGAAGAATATGACATCTATTGAAGTATTAGAAGTTGAAGAACATTTCCCACAGAGCAGGACAAAGAGAAGGGAAAAGATATGAAAATTAGAAGGCAAGTTCAAGAGATCTAACATCTGACTAGCAGGTAACCCAGAAAGAAAACAAAGCAAACATGAAAGGGAAAATATTATTAAAGAGTAATGAAAGAAAATTTCCCAAAACTGAGTAATATAGATTTCTTAATTACATATGGCCCATTCAACAGAATGGTTAAAAAAACAATCTACAGTAAGACACAACACACTGTGAAATTTTAGAATATAAGCATGAGGTAGTTAAAAGTTATGCCTCAACATGGCTAGACCACAGTTTTGAGTGGCTTAGTAGCTGGATGTGGTTATTCCCCATGATGAGACTGGATGTGGTATAATCAACTCCATGGCGCAATCTGGTGTGAGCAGCCAATTTGATGCCTTCAGGGTGTGGCCTACTTCCAGTACATATGAAAAAGCTTTGAGAAAACTCCCCAGCTTTTTGGTACATTTAGATCCTGCATTCGGCCGAGTCTTCATCTCCAGTTCCTGGACTTGAACCAGTGGTCTGCCATGTTGCCTATCTACCTTGGGATTGTGCCATTTTACCAGCCTACCTTGGGTTCTTCAGCCTCAGCAAGCCCACAGCTCTCTGAGTGAGGAGACACCTCTAGTTCCAGTGAGCCTGGAATAAGAGGCAGAGCTGAAATCCAAGGTCAAGGAGCCTTCACTCCCACCTCGAGACCCAACACTCTGAATTTGGATTTCCAGTGTCCTACACTGTAAGAGAATAAATTTCTGTTTATTAAGCCATCCATGTGTGATATTTCTATTATAGCCACACTGGAGAACCAAGAAAAGAGGTAACAAGAAAGGTTTAGAAGTATCCACAGTTCATTTAAAAAAAAAAAAAAAAAATCATCATCAATCAGAAAGCATTAGATTTCTCAAGCACAGCACTGGAAGTCAACAGAGCAATACCTTCAAAATGATAACTGCAAATCACTCCCAACCTAGAATTATATCTTCAGCAAAACTATCAATTAGGTATGATAGTAAAATAATGGCATTCTCAGAGATTTAAAGGCTCAAAGAATTGATCTTCTATACTCTTTCTGAAGCAAAATAAAAGTGAACCAAGAAAGCAGAAGACATGGAATCCAGAAAACAGAGCACGGAACACAGGAAGAAGACAGATAGAATCTACAAGATGATAGTGAATGAATATCCAAAGACAGCAAGAATACTGCAGTTATAGTAATTAATTAACCATTCTAAACCAGAGACTTAAACAGAATGCTAGGAGGTTTAAAACTCACAGAATACCTGGTGTGTTTGAATGTTCTAAGAGATTTATAATTCCGGCAATGAATTTGAGATGGGGACATAAAAAAATATAAAACCAAAGGGAAAAAACAGAGATAATTATTAACTACTGAGAAAATAAAAGGAAATGCAACCATAATACACTAGAGTGGTCATCCATGAATAATATTTACATGGTCATAAAAATGTAAACATTGAGTGCTTATTTATTTAGAAGGTGACTAACATGCCAAGAAATGAGGAAAGGACAAATATGTATAGATGAGAAGAGTGCTGATAAGAGATCTAAATCCTTATCCAAAGTAGAATGTCAATTCTCAAAACCTAAAGCTGAAAAATCAAGACATATCAATGTTATTTAAAAGAACAAAGGTGAATACCACAAGAAACTGTTAAATGTGTAAATGTGGTCAATTCTGGGAAAAAGAGTCAGGTGTAGGAAGAATAGATCCAGGGAATGCTGTTGTGTCCTGAGAATCTATTTGTGCATTCCCTAATCATTTACCAATCCTAACTTTGATTAAAATGAAGTTTTTTATTTTCCATTTAGTTTCTAATATTAACTTCAAAAAGTAAGAAAACTTTCTCTTCTGTCTCTACTTTGTGATTTCAAATTTCTCTCCATAGGAAACCTTTATAAAATTATATAAGCTCAAGGCTTGTGACAAGTGTATTTTTCAGAACTCTTTAGTTTCTTTTTTTTTTCCCTAAAACACATATCATGTATAATTTACAGATAATACGAATGTTTATAATACATTTTTGAATAAAATAATTTAATAAAAGAAAAATAAAAAGATAATAGCCTTTTAGTATAAACTAAGTTTTAGTGACTCTTAAGTAGAAAATATAAATGTTGTATCTTATTCTTCTATCTTTTATTTAGAACCCCTTGGTATATTCAACACACTGGTATTTGGTGGTGTTTTTTGTTGCTATGTGCCATCGAGTCGGACCCGACTCATAGCGACCCCTCCTTGGGTTTCCGAGTCAGTTATGACTACAGAGTAGATTGCCCCATCTTCCTTCCGAGGAGTGGCTGCTGGGTTTGAACCGCCAGCCTTCTGGTTAGCAGTCTGGTGGTTTAAGCCAGATGACTGAAGAGGATCCACTATTTTCCAGAATGGAAACCATTTTCTGGCCAAGGGCACAGTACATATCAATTTAATGTTTTTGTCTTTTTCAGTTTGTAAGCATCTGGAATACTAATCCCCTCAGCATTATTTCTGCTGCAGTTTGATGCTCATTTCGCCCAACAATTTTCTAATTGTTGAGCAAAATTTTGTCCAACCATTTTCTAAATAACTTAAAATCTATTTTCCAAAGAAAATAAAATCACCCTTTTGAACTACTTCTTTAGAAGCTCAAATTAGTGCCCACAAGGAAGGGTTAATTTTATAGTGACTCTTCTACTTAAGTAAATGTCTACTTGATTGTTTTATATTAAAGTAAGCTGAAATCATGTTTTTAAAGCGTTCCTAGAATGAAAACAAAATTTACAGGATATGTTTATTTGATAATACAACAATTAAAGTTTCAGTAATTCATTGATTTAAAAAAGTTTTATCCTTTTAACATTTCATTTCTTTACACCAAAATTACTTGCTTGAGGATAATCTTGCACAGATACTAGTGATACAAAATAACAACATTTTTGAAGCAGACACCTTTACTTTATCGCCACTAATCCAAAGCACACAGACAGTTATGTGACCGGAGCAAAAGTAAATCAGAGAGTCCCCAAAATACAACTCTACAGTGACGTTAAGTACCCTCTGCAAAAGAAACAGGTAATCGAGGTTTGAACCTCCTCTTTCCCACTAACTTGCTAGAACTTTGACATTTAACAATCTCTCTGGCTGTCATTTTTCTTCTATAAAATGATACGGTTTGATTCAGAAATCCAAAGTCAATTCATGCTCTAAAGTTTAAAGATTTTTTAGGTTCTGAGGCACTTTGCTCTAGATTGTGGTGGTTCCTATCTTATTGTCTCATTGACACAGATAGAGATCTAAATGATCCTTAACTGGCAGCAGCCCTTAACAATTTTTTTTTGTATCTCTGTGCTCCAAAAGAGCCCTTTAGTGCATGTGGCAGGGAATATGAAAATCTTTTAAATCATAAAAAGAAAGGGAAAACAAGGTAGTCATTCACAGCCTTCCACTGTCAACACAGAATTTAAGGTATCTGTTCTGGAACCCAGGATACTCATAATCTGAACTCATCTCCTATTCCTAATTTTCATCTCCAGTGACTCCCTTTCAAATTTCCTACAGTCAAACTGAGTAACATCTTTTTCTTAAACACACAAAAATCCTCCCATTCTCAGAAGAATGTGAAACGAAACTCAAAATTTAAGAAAAAAAAAAAGACCAGGTTTGCTGGTCTGATTGAGCCTGGTGAAATCCCTGAAGACTATGGCCCCAGCTGCCCTTCAGGTCTGGAATTGAACTCACTCCTGTGGCTTCCAGTCAAATAAAAGACTGGCATGTGGGCTGAACAGTTCCATCAGGTAGATACACTCCTTGGAGAGATCAATCACGGGAGAACAGAAGGGCACTGTATGCACGGGGAAACTGCACGGGGCAGGGGCGGGTAGGCAACGACAGAGAACAGGAGTGGGGAGGGAAGGCCACAGGAAAGAGGTAACTGTGCAGAGGAAGTGGGAAGAGAGCTGTTACATTGTGGAAATTACAGTCAACATCATGAGACAAAATGTGTACGAACTGCTCTATGGAAAATGAATTTGCTCTGTAAACTTTCACCCAAATCACAATAAAAATTGGGGGGGGGGGTGGAATCCTCCTATTCTCCAAGCTTTACTCATACTATTTTCCATAGTCGGATTATTCCCCTCTATCTCCACAGATCTAGGGGAACCACACAATTTATCATTCAAATTCAATGTTGAGAGTGAAAGGGGATGCTAACTAGATGGACACTGGGACACATGCATAAACCAGGACTGACCCACGCAAACTAGGACAGGTGATCATGCTACATAAAGCCCAAGTCAAATGCACATCTGCTGGAAAAAAATCTCTCCCTGCTTTAACTTCCATCACACTGTACCTATCTCTTTTTGTATATCATTTCTGTTTCATATTTCAGCTATGACCCTGTGACCCTTATGACCCTAACCAGCCTGAGTAATGAAATGATTCTGCTCTATACCCCACAAAATGCCTAGCATGTATTAAGTTCTCAATAAATATATAATACATGAATGAGCTCCTAGGTATGTTAGACTATGGTATACATCATGGATTGTGTACCCAAAAAATATGTGTCACCTTGGCTGGGCTATGTCTCAGAGGTTTGGTAGCTATGTAATGATGTAATCGTCCTCCATGATGTGATCTACAATCAGCCAATCAGTTGCAAGGGGATTAAGGATGGACGCCAACACCCTTAGGTCACAGCCCTGATCCAATGTAAGGGGAGTTTCTCTGGGGTATGGCCTGCATCACCTTTTATCTTACGAGAGATAAAAGGACAGGGAAGCAAGCAAACAGATCAGAGGGATCTCAGTACCACAGCCAGGAACAGACTGTGTCCTTTGGATCTGGGATGCCTACATTGAGAAACTCCTATACCCAGGGGAAGACTGATGGCAAACACCTTTCCCCCAGAGCTGGTAAAGAGAGAAAGGCTTGCCCTGGAGCTGGCATCCTGAATTTGGACTTCCTGTCTCCTAAACTATGAGAGAATAAATTTTTCTTCATTAAAGCCATCCACTTGTGGTATTTCTGTTATAGCAGCACTATATAACTAAGACAGTATATAAAATTATCTTTCCAATCACTATATGCCTTTCTTAAATTGGTACCACAATTCACAGAGAGAAGAGTAATTCCTTGGCCATACCAAAGAGCCATCTCCCTCAGAGATGCCCCATGTTCATGAACAATGATGGTGTGTATTAATATGAAACTTCCCTGAGGCATCTGACAAATTAATACATGATGTTATTTAGGGTGGGACAGAAACCATATCACTCAACCACTTGGTGCCTTGCTAACAGCTAAAGAAATTAGCTCTGAAAGAAAACCTACAGAACTCTGTATTTCCAATTTGTTAGAAGTACTTCATGAAAAGCATTATTCCACCTTGGGAGAATTTTAGATCTAGGAACATACACTGGAGAATTGAGAGATTACTTAATATGCAACAGGGTACTGAGTACCCTGAAATCCTTAAGTGTTTTATCTATATCTTTCTTAAGAGCACTACTTTCTACTTATACATTCAAAAAACCTTGGAGTCCAGATCTCTATCCACTGATCTCTGTATTCCCTGGAGTACAGAGAAATACACAGTCAATGAATACTAGTTGAATGAATAAAAGAGTGAATGAATTAAAGAATGAATCAGTAAGTAAATGCCTTGCAGTTATACAGCAAACTGAAGTTAAGAATTCCCACATTCCTATTAAAGCATGCTTAAAATAGGTACTGATTTAGGCCTGTTTTACTTATGTACACTAACTCCTTAATGAGCAAAAAGTCCTATGAGGTAGCTATGAGTCTCCATTTCAGAGATGAAAAATATCTTGGCTCACAGAAATAAAAATAAATGCCCAGGGCAAGCTGCTAGGAGATGGAGTCAGGTCTTGAATCCAAACATTCTGACTACCAACACTGCCTTCATGCACACAGGGACACTGCAGTGAACTTGAAAAATGTTGCATTTATATAATACAAAATACCTAAAAGTTCAATGGCTACTCTCATCCCTGAATGCCGCATGCGCCAACAGACAACTGTCCCAAATGTCTTATGTGGTTCTACCACTGTCCTAAAAACAAAGGGGAGAGGGAGGGGCTTTTCATTATTTACTTCTTTTAGCCACTAGTACAGAAACACTGAGATATGTCAAGGAAGAAAAAAGAAACATAAATAAGAGGCAAAATGATTTAAGATACCACAAAATTAAAGAGCTTTAATTTTTAAGTTTTTATTTATTTAAAATAAATGCAGATACTAAACATATCTTAATACCAGTGTGGCACTCTGTTCATCACACACACACATTAAAATACTGCTACATAACTGCATCAAGTTATTTTGAGGACACTATAAATGAGGCAGTTTATCATCTGACATGTTCACCTACAAATGGACTTTTTCACTAAAACAAAAAGCCCCGTGAACCAGGCAAAAGCATTTTTTAAAAAATCAAATGCCCTCATTTCTTGTCCATGTGTATTTTGTTACATCATATTCAAATGCCACAACATAAGATTTAGGTGAAAAACAAAAATTGTATTTTGTGCCCCTTTGTAAGGTTCTTTCATTACCTGTACAGTTTCTACATTCTTTCTATGTAAAAGTAATTAAATTTAAGCCTCAATGGGCTTCATTCCCATTTGCTGTGAGACTGAAGGCATGAGAAGTATGTAGCATTTATGTAACAGGAAACATTTAAAAGCATTCTGCTGAGATTTCCTTCCCCCACACCCCCTTCCACACCCATTCCTTAAACTGCCTTCAAAAGATCTGCTGTGTTCTTTAAAAATTAAACATTAGTTACTAGTGGAAATAGTGTGCCTATTTCTTAGTTTGTTTAGACACCACATCCCCACTAAAGTTGTATTTAGCCTGGTTGAAATAGCTTCTCAAGCCTAGCACCTGACCCTTAATGCTCAAATATTTTAATGCCATGCAGGTCAAATATGCTTTTCTGTTATCAGGGTGGAATTTAGGAGGAAAAGAAGAAAGCTTACCAACTCAGCTTTCCATTCTCCACATACCAAACCCTTATCAAGAGGACCTTCCAACATTTGACATGAATTATAGCTCTGACTCTCCAAGTCAGAAGAGGCCCTTTCACCCCTTTCTACCCCCTTTAATCCAAACTCCCTGATCCACCCTCAAATTAACTTTGCCTAAGATGGTCTGAAGTCCCAGAGGGCAGTTACTACTGAACAAGACTCTGAATCACAAAGAATATGAAATGCATAGGCCCAGGAATGTTTGTATGTGGTGTATCAGAAGTAGATTTTTAACAGTTAATACTAATAAACTAACAAAAGTCACTGGTACCTTTAGTTCATTAAATGCCTAAAATGGACCTTTTCTACAGAGTATTTATGATTCAAAAAAAAAAAAAAAAAAATCACGATGATAAGAAGAATGTAGATGTCACCATGATGGAAGGTGTCAAATGGAATTAGTTGAAAGCTGGCCATAATTTGCCCAACTTTTCAAAATAATCTCTCCATGTCCCCAGAGGTCAAACAATGTCAAAGAATACCCAAAAGGTTTGGCTCCATCAAGGAGCATCCTTAGACTAGATAGATCAAGCTAGTCTAAACCTAATCCATTCCAGATCCATGAGATAAGACTGGGTTTACACTCTGCCAGTTCCAAAGCTATACACATAGAAAGGTTTTTTTTGTTTGTTTCTTTCCAACAGTATAGACTGACTTAACAGTTTTCCAAGATACTACTGGTAAGAAAAACAGTAGAAATCCCTAACTTACTTCCAACTTTCTCTGTCTTTTGAAGACCAATTCCTTCTTTAAGAGAAAAAAAAAAAAAGAGGAGGAAATGGTATCAAATCACATAATATAGTGGATTCTGACATCTATTACATCATAACATCTAACAAACAAAATAACAAGAGCCCAAGATCATGAAATCTCACTAAATGAAATTTAGAACAGGATGTGAATCTCTGGTATGGGTCTTAATTCATAGAAATTATTTTGTCCAAACTGCAAGAGAGAATTTTAATTACAGTTCCATTTCCTCATTACCCTCAAAAACTCTAGAAGTATCATTTTGTTCAATTGAATCCATCCCAAATGAATAGATAGAGTAACTCAGTGAATTGGTCAAATTCAGTAACTTGACTAAATTGTCCATAGGAAAATTAATTTCATCTTATCCAAAATTAACACAACCTGGAACATTAAAGCAAGCCAACACCACAAATCTTGCCACCTAATTTGATGATTCAATTCTATGTATAATTATGTTAAAATATTATAAAGCACCCAATAGCTAGGTCACAGATCACATTTTATCATGACCTACCTTCTCTTCACAAAATTGAAAGTATCTAAATTAATTTTAATGGTTTTAAGCATGTCCACATACAATAATGCAATCAAGAAAAAAGATACTTCCTAAGTAATTTGACAATGACTTTTAACTCATGACAAGGTAAACAATCAAAATGAAAATTAATTCATATGCAGTATGCAGATGACACAACCTTGCTTGGTGAAAGCAAAGAGGACCTGAAACACTTACTGATGAAGACCAAAGACTACAGTCTTCAGTATAGATTACACCACAACATAAAGAAAACAAAAATCCTCACAACTGGACCAATAAGCAACATCATGATAAATGGAGGAAATACTGAAGTTGTCAAGGATTCATTTTACTTCGATCCACAATCAACCCTCATGGAGGCAGCAGTTAAGAAATCAAACAACGTATTGCATTGGGCAAATCTGATGCAAAAGACCTCTTGAAAGTGCTCAAAAGCAAAGATACCACTTTGAGGACTAAGGTGCACCTGACCCAAGCCACAGTATTTTAAATCACCTCATATGCATGTGAAGATGGACAATGAATAAAGAAGACTGAAGAAGAACGGATGCAATTGAATTATGGTGTTGGTGAAGAATATTAAATGTGCCATGAACTGACAAAAGACTAAATAAATGTGTCTTGGAAGAAGTACAGCCAGAATGCTCCTTAGAAGTGAGGATCATAAATAAGAGTTTATCTCACATACTTTGGTCATTTTATCAGGAGGGACCAGTCCCCTGAAGAAGGACATGATGCTTGGTAAAGCAGAGGGTCAATGAAAAAGAGGAAGACTCTCAATGAGATGGACTGACACACTAGACACAACAATGGGCTCAAACACAGCAACAAATGTAAGGATGACACAGGACCAAGCAATGTTTTGTTCTGGTATACATAGGGTCATGCTGAGTTCACATCAACCCTAGGACACCTAATAACAACAAATTAATCAGACAAGGGAAAAATATAAAGACAATAATAAAGATAATGGAGTGGAAGGAGGGGTCCAAGTGAGGAAAGGGGTTGCTTTGGAAAAGAGTTGAGCAATACAGCAGTAATGTGGTTTCTCATATGTTAGACAACTTGAGATTCCCACATAAAACAGTTCTGTCAGGTCTACAGACCAGAAACAAGTACAAGATGAGGCAACTGCTACACAAGGACAGAGAACAAAGTGCCATAAAGAGTGATGGGTAACTGCCATCATTAATAGAGAATACCACTGAGTCTAGGAATACACCTAAATAAAGGCAATAAAATGGAGGAAATACTGGCCAAAGGGAAGTGATGCTAATGGAAGACAAAGAATAGACTCTTATTTTTAATACAGCCAGGCTGTGCTTTGCACAGCAATAAAACAAAAAAAAACCAAACTCACTTCCATAAAGTCGAATCCGACTTACAGCCACCCTTCCTTGGGTTTCCAAGGCTATACCACTACAGTAAATTGCTCAACATTCCTTCCGAGGAGTGGCAAATGGGTATGAACCTCCAGCCTTCTGGTTAGCAGTCAAACGCCTTAGGCAATATGCCACAAGAGTTCCCTTGTAGGCCCACAAATATGACTGTCCCTGCTGAAACCATGCAAAGTGATCTTCATAATTAATTAAGAAAATTAGAATTATTCCATCATGTTTAAAATCCTTGGTCAAAACATTAAAACCTCTCTTACTGTTGTCTATGAGTGTGTATCTGTCAAGTTAACTCTAACTTACAATGACCCTGCGTGTGTTAGAGCAGAATTGTTTAGATAGGGTTTCAATGTTTTCTGGATGGAATTTAACTGCCAACCTTTCATTTAGCAACTAAGCCCAGTAACCATTTACACCATCGAGGGACTCTCATTAAAAAAAAAAAAAAAAACAGGGAAATGAAAGCAATAGGATCGCTAATATTTCATTAACTATAATTAAAACATTAGAAATATTTAAAATTATGTTTTCTTTCTTTGTAAAAAAAAAAATTATCAATATTAGTTTGAACAGGGCTTCCCTTCTCCACACTAGTATAACCTAGAGAACAGAGTAAGCATCTTTTCTGTACCTTGACAAATTGTCATACTCTTTTCTAAGTTTGAATCAACTGCCAATATTTTATCCTTTGCACTTGCAATGTTATGAATTATATCAGAAAATCTTTTAACGTGAAGTTTTTTGTCAGGGTACTTACT
>NW_006921660.1:3363324-3375653 GCF_000298275.1 Orycteropus afer afer
GTAGGAGATCTGGTAGCATAGTGCCTAAGGCACTTGACTGCTAACCAGAAGGCTGGCGGTTCAAACCCACCAGCCACTCCTCGGAAGGAAGGTGGGGCAATCTACTTCCGAAGTGATACTGCCTCGGAAACCCAAGGAGGGGTCACTATGAGTCAGATCCGACTGGACAGCACATAACAACAACACAATTTGTAAAGTAAACTGACCAATCCCTAAAAGGTGTATAAAACAGAACAATCACAAGGCAGGCTGTTGCAGGCAGAATTATAAACCCAAGGCCAGAAAGACCATATATAAGAGAAACTCATTGCACTGTATATGATTTATGCCATATTTGTTCCAAAATTCAGTATCATCAGCTTGTCCAAAAGTCCACCTAAAATAATAGTTTTTTAATCTCATATTATTAAAAACTTTTGTTCATCAAAAGACTTTACCAAAAAAGTGAAAAGACAAGCTACTGACTAGGAGCCTATCTTCTGAAACCAAATGTCTGGTAAGAGTCTAATAACCAAAATATAAACAACCAGAGCTCCCGGAAAACAGTATAGCTGTTCCTCAAAAAACTAAAAATAGAACTATCATGTGACCTTGTAATTCCACTCATAGGTATATATACCCAAAAGAACTGAAAACAGACAAAAAGAGACTTCTACTCCAATGTTCAGGTGGAAACCACCTAATTGCCCAACAAAAGATGAGCAGATAAACAAAATGCAGTACACACATAAAATGGAATACATCTTCTAAAGCCAATAGAAATGAAGTTTTGATACATGCTACAGTATGGATAGGAGCTCTGGTAGCAATCTACTTCCGTAGTGATACTGCCTTGGAAACCCAAGGAGGGGTCGCTATGAGTTGGGTCCGACTCAACAGCATATAACAACAACAACAACAAGAGTATGGATTGGCGCTCTGGTAGCATAGTGCCTAAGGCACTTGACTGCTAACCAGAAGGCTGTCAGTTCAAACTCACCAGCCACTCCTCGGAACAAAGGTTGGGCACTCTATTTCCGTAGTGATACTACCTCAGAAATCTAAGAAGGGGTCGCTGTGAGTCAAGTCAGACTCGACAGCACATAACAACAACAGTATGGATAGAGCTTGAAGACCTTATGCTGAGTAAAATAAGCCAATCACAAAAGGACAACTATTATATGATATGATTCTAATTGCTGTCAATAAGTTGTTATCATGTGCCATCGAGTCATCTCCGACCCACAGCAACCCCTTCCTGGGTTTCCCAGGCATCTCTATGGAAGTATATTGCCCAATCTTCTGAGGAGTGGCTGGTGGGGTTGAACCACCAATCTTCAGGTTAGCAGTCAAGTGCCTTAGGTACAACGCCACCTGTAAAAAGTCGTATTAACAAAAGTTGTGTGATAGATATATTTACAACAACAACAAAAAAAGAATAGCTGCTGAGGCTGCTTAGGTTCAACCAAACATCTCAAGGGATTTGGTTCTTTGATTTCAAGGTTTAGGGTCGTGGTTTCATGGGACAATTAACTGGCTTAATATCACGTTTAGTGCTTCTGTTCTACCTCCTAGCTCACTGAGTAGTGGCCGGGATCTTAAAAGCTAGCAAGTGGCTATTCAAGGCACAACTGACCTGTATTTCTCTAGGACAACAGAGGAAATAGGAGAGTCAGGAATAGCACAAGGACATGGAATGTGTGGCTAATTGCCTCTTTGCCATGAGATTAGAAGAAATGGATGGTGCCTGGCTACCATTACGGAATCTTTTGATCAAAGATTCCATAGCAAAACCCTGTCAAAAGGGGGGAAATGCAGAATAGAATTTAAAATACTCACGGACTACAGACTTTCTGGAACCACAAAGGCCGGATGAATGCCTGGAATTATTGCCGAGATAATCTTTCAACCTTAAACTAAATGTATCCCCTGAAGTCATCTTAAAACATTTTAGCTTAACTGGTGAAAAGAAAAGAAAAGAAAAGGTGTGCCTTAAGCATTATGGTCTTTTAAGAACTATCTTTAGGGGAAGAAATTGAGAACAGCAGTTGAAAAGATTAGATGGTAACCTTAGGGGGCAGTGAATGTATGTTAATGGAGGAAGAACCATTATGAACGGTTGTACAACTCAAAAAATGTAATCAGTGTCACTAAATCAGACATGGAGAGACTGATGAATGCATGCATGTTTTGCTGTGAATACTATCAATAACAAAATAAATAAATTTAAGAGAAAAAACAATAGTAATAAAAAGATTTTAAAAGTTAAAACAACTCTTTTGTTCATTGGGTAAATTAATGAAGTTGTGTTTGGTAGTAAAAGGCAAATCTTCACATTTTTATTCAAGTCCCCAAGAGAATCAAGGTGACCTGGAACATTATCCAATAGCAAGAGTCCTGCTATATAAAAGTTTTATTACTTTCATTAACTGTGGATAAAATAAAATATGATCGAAGCAGTCTTGAAACAACGTTGTTGTGACCCATCATCTTTCACTTGCATGTCAAAAGACTAGTAGAGATGCTTTGTCAAGATTTTTGAATGCTTTAAGTAAGCACATGTTTTAAAGTCACCTTTTGGTTGTCTCCTAATAAAAGCTCATCTTTAACTCCTTTAGAGCCACTTCCAGATCTCACATTTTTTTTTCACATAAGGTCTTGACAGGGTTGCCTTCCAAAGACCTGTTTCATGAGCATTACATATTTGACGATCATCATAATCTCCTGCCTGACCTAATTGTTGGAATCTGGACGTACACTTCACAGTAGCATCCTTATTGTCACTAAAGCATCACCAGCTAACTTAGCTGTTTTTTCTTTTTTTTTTTAAATTGTGCTTTGGGTGCAAATTTACAGAGCAAAATTTGTATTGCATTCAACAGTTCATGTACATTTGATTTCACACCCCAATTACCATCCGATCATAATGCACTCTCTTCCCCTCTGATCCCTGTGACCACCCTCTCCCTCAGCTAACTTAGCATTAATCAATTAACATAGACTTTTTAAATGATAACACCAGGAACTATTGCTTCAATCTCCTAGTAATTACTGTTTTCTCTCAATGTGACAACTAACTTCAACACTTCAGTTTGAATTCTAGTCACACTAATTGGGATTTTCTTGTTATTATTATTATCATCATTACAGTCTTCAATCCAAAGTAGAGGAGGTAAACACTACATTTTAACCATATGCAGTGTTTTGGTTATCGAGTGCTGCTCTAATAGAAAATACCACAGATGGGTGGCTTTAGCAAATAGGAGTTTATTCTCTCACAGTTTAGGAGGCTAGAAGTCCAAGTTCAAAGTGCCAGCTAGGAGCTGGGTGAAAGCCCCTCGGCTCTGGGCTTCCCCTCTGCCTCCTACTCCCAACCCACTGGAGCTGGAGGCTTCTCTTAACTCAGGCAGTTGCTAGCTGCTGAGGCTAACAAGCCCACAGTTCACAAGTAAAAAGAGACAGTTCCAAGTATCACACAATGCTGGTTCAAGTCCAGGAACAATCCTAAAATCAGCAGACAACATGGCAGGCTGCTGAATGAAGATTCAGCTACAAGTAGGGTCCAAGCCTGCCAAAAAAGCTCAGAGACCTTTCTCAAAGCTTCTTCTTATATACTGTAAGCAAGCACATCCCTAAGGCAGCTACTCAGCTGCTCCAGTAGATTCTACCATGGAGTTGATTACCAGTCTCATCATGAGGAGTAACTAACTACATCCAGCTGCCCAGCCACTCAAAACCAGGCCCAGCCAAGCTGACAGCACAACTACCACATGCAGGTTTTGGTTCTTAGGGTGATTTAAACTTCAAGATGCCAAGGCAACTTTGCCTTATTTTTTATATTCAGACTTTTTCAATATATTTCATACCATACCTTTATGCATGCTAAGGTATCATCCATCTTTGTTTTGCTGTCACCATTTTCAAATCTTCTAATCACTTCCAATTTCATTTCTAACATTAATATTTTTGGATTCTTTTGGTGTACTCTCATCTTTGGCCAAGTTGCTCTTCTGATAATGCATTCTTGTAAAATATCATGTGGGTCTATCACTGGGAGGCAAGGAAGCAACACAACTAGACACTTTGCTGTCTGTGCACAAATTGAATAATACATGCACAGTGACCAATCACTGACAGAGTTTTTAAAAAGTGGTATGATTTCACTGAGCATGATATGCATTTGCTATTTATGCACTGATCTGTGGACAAAGGAGCTAGCAGCAAAGTGTATACTTTATACAACTACTTACACTTAATATGCTGTGGTGCCTGAAATCTGAATTGTATTATGAGGGACTGTTGTTATATACCACCGAGTCGGACCCAACACATATTTGGGCACATCAGAATGATGCAAAGTAACAGCTGGCTTACATATTTCAGTCGCTGCATAAAAATTACTTAGGTCAAATTGGGGTATAGCTTTAAAAATCTTACTAAAAACTAAATTTTAGGGAAAACTAATTAGAATCCTAAACTGATAAAATACAGAAAAATTTAATTATACAAATAAGTTATATGGAAATAGAAAAACAGGAAGGGGAGAAATATAATTTCTCTTTAAAGTATATCAATTCAAAAAATTATTTTTCTGTCATTAGTTTTTAAAAAAAAATCTGTAATAATCTGAGTAGCAGCTGTAATAAACCCACTGCCATCAAGATGATTCCATCTCAGAGGGATCCTATAGGACAGAGTAGAACTGCCCCATAGGGTTTCCAAAGCTGTAGATCTTTATGGAAGCAGACTGCCTCATCTTTCTCCTGAGCAGTGGCTGGTAAGTTCAAACCACTGACCTTTTGATTACCAGCAAAATGCTTTAACCACTGCACCACCAGAGTCCTAGCAGCTGTAATGGCCGTTTTGTAAAACCAAATCACTGAATATCATCATCAAAATACACAACAGCAAATTTAAAAGGCAAGAACAACAAATTAAATTACATAAAATTCTAGGATAACTACCTGTTAGTAAAAATAAATATATAAACACCAAATCCTAGCAAGCTGCTGTCAGTTCTGTTCTAATACTTGCTTTGGAGCCCAATTTGATTCATATATTAGGGAACAATTTAATCATAACTAGAATTTTGCATTTCTTGTTGTTGTTAGGTGCCATCGATTCATCTCCAACTCCTAGCGACCCTACGCACAGCAGAATGAAACACCGCCCAGTCCTATACCAGCTCCACAATCCCTGCTATACTTGAGCCCGTCACCACAGCCACTGTGTCAATCCATCTCATTGAGGGCCTTCCCCTCCTTCGTTGACCCTCCACCTAACCAAGCATGACATCCTTTTCCAGGGAATGGTCCCTTCTGACCACATGATCAAAGTAGGTGAGACAAAGTCTGGTCATTCTCATCTCCAAGGAGCATTCCGGCTGCACTTCCTCAAGGACAGATTTGTTAGTTCTTTTGGCAGTCCATGGTACTTTCAGCATTCTTCTCTAGCACCACATCTCAAAAGCATCAACTCTTCTTCGGTCTTCTTTATTCATTGTCCAGCTCTCACATGCATATGAGGCAACTGAAAATATTATGGCTTGTGTCAGGCGCATTTAAGTCCTCAAGTAGAAATCTTTGCTCCTCAGCACTTGAAAGAGATCCTTTGCAGCTGACTTCCCCAGCGCTATACGTTATCTGATGTCCTGACTGCTGCCTCCATTGGCATCGATTGTAGAACCA
Organism: Orycteropus afer afer; assembly: GCF_000298275.1. Classification (NCBI taxonomy): domain Eukaryota; kingdom Metazoa; phylum Chordata; class Mammalia; order Tubulidentata; family Orycteropodidae; genus Orycteropus; species Orycteropus afer. The sequence goes on from NW_006921660.1 coordinate 3,368,991, forward strand.
AGCAATATGAAGTCTTTGACCACTTCGATCTTTTCGCCATTCATCATGATGCTGCTTACAGGTCCAGTTGTGAGAATTTTTGTTTTCTTTATATTGAGATGTAATCCACACTGCAGTCTGTAGTCTTCAATCTTCATTAGTAAGTGCTTCAAGTCGTCCTCACTTTCACCAAGCAAAGCTGTGCCGTCAATGTATCACAGGTTGTTAATGATTCTTTCTCCAATCCTGATGCCACAATCTTCTTCATATAGTCCAGCTTCTTGGATTATTTGTTTAGCATATAGATTAAATAAGTATGGTGAAAGGGTACAACCCTGACACACTCCCTTCCTGATTTTAAACCATGCAGTGTCCCCTTGTTCTGTTCAAACCACAGCCTCCTGGTCAAAGTACAGGTTCTTCATGAGTACAATTTAGTGTTCTGGAATTTCCATTCTTGTCAATGTTATTCAAATTATGTTATGATCAACACAATCAAATGTTTTTACAGAGTCAATAAAACACAAGTAAACATCTTTCTGGTAATCTTTGCTATGAGCCAAGATCCATCTGACATCAACAATGATATTCCTTCTTCCCCATCCTCTTCTGAATCCAGCCTGCACCTCTGGAAGTTCTCTGTCAATATTCTGCTGCAACCGTTTTTGAATTATCTTCAGTAAGATTTTACTTGCATCCGATATGAATGATATTGTTTGATAATTTCCACCTTCCTTGGGATCACCTCTCTTTGGAATGGGCACAAATACAGATCTCTCCAACCAGTTAGCCATGTAGCTGTCTTCCAATTTCCTCTGCAAGAAACACCAGATGAATGCAGAAAACTGTACCCACATGAACCAAGCTGGTAGAATACACAACATACGCATACATACATTTCAAACTTCTATCAGCTATCTCAGTTCACCATCTGTAATACAAGCCAACCACTCACATCTGCTGTAAGCCCGGTGGCACAGTGGTTAAGCGTTCAACTGCCAACCAAAAGGTCGGAGATCAGAAACACTATGGGGCTGTTCTAATCTGCCTGATACGGGCACTACTAGTCAGAATCTATGGCAATGGGTTTAGGTGTTTTGTTTTGTTTTAGGGGATGGGGAGGAGATTACAACTTTCTACTCAATTTCAGATAACCCTCCTGTGGTGGTTAATTTTGTGTATCAATTTGACTACCCTATGGTGCTCAGGGGAGCTCTGGTAGCATAGTGCCTAAGGCACTTGACTGCTAACCAGAAGGCTGGCGGTTCAAACCCACCAGCCACTCCTCGGAAGGAAAATGGGGCAATGTACTTCCATAGTGGTACTGCCTCAGAAACCCAAGGAGGGGTCACTATGAGTTGTGTCCGACTCAACGGTATATAACAACAACAACATGGTGCTCAGACGTCAGGTCAAACACTAGTCTAGACTTTGCTGTGAAAGTATTTTGTAGATATGATAAACATCTACAGTCACTTGACTGTAAGTAAATAAGATTAACCCTCAATATACTCCATCCAAACATTTGAAGCCCTTAACAGAAAAATCGGGATGTTTCTTAAAAAGGAGGAATTTGCTTCAAGATTACTACGTAAAAGGCTACCTGACAGATATAAATGCAAATATGTGAATGCAGGCACATATATTCATTGAAGACATAAGCAGTGGACAAAGTAATTAGCAGCTAAGCAAAAGGTCAGCAGTTCGAACCTACCAGCCACTCCACATGAGAAAGATGAGGCAGCCTGCGTCCATAAAGATCTACAGCCTTGGAAACCCTTTGAGACAGGTTTACCCTGTCCTGTAGGGTCCCTATGAGTCAGAATGGGCTCAATGGCAGTGGATTTTACTCAGAAAAAAATCAAACATCTTCCAACATTGTTTTTCTGGGCTTGAAGATTTAGAACCATAATCTCAGTCTGTTGGCATACCATAGTTCACAACAATCATGATCTGCATCCAAGAGTAGTGTCTAGGGTCTTAAAAGACTGCAAGCAAGTGGCCATCTAGATGCAACAACGGGTCTCTCCTCATCCAGACAAAGAAGAATGAAGAAAAGCAAAGACGTATGGAAACAATTAGTCCGAGGGACGGGTATACCATGCTGTCCTTAGTCTACATGACTATGAGGGCAGAAGAACTAGATGGTGCCCATCTACTGCTGTCAACCACTTGGAGGGGGATCTATGTAAAAGATCCTGGATAGAATGAGAGAACAATGTGGAACAAAACCCAAAGTCATTTTTAAAAAGGGGGGGGGGATCAGGGTTGCTGGTCTGATAGAGTCTGATGGAACCACTGAGACTATGGCCCCAAATTGGCCTTCAAGTCTGAAATTGAACCCGCTCCTGTGGCTTCCAGCCAAACAAAATAGGCATATGAGCTGAACATTTACATAAAGTAGATATACTACCTGGAAAGATCAATCATGGGAGAATAGAAGGGTTGTGTATGCATAAGGGAGACAGCTCGTGGGCAGGGAGTTCATGAGAGAGAAAAGAAGAAGTAACTATGGAGAGGAAGTGGGAGAGCAGCTGTTGCATTGTGGGAAATTGCAGTCAATGTCATGAGACAAACTGTATGTGAGCTGCTATATAGAAAGTGAATGTGCTCTGTACACTTTCACCCAAATCACAATAAAAATTGTAAAAAAAAAAAAAAAAAAAGACTGTAAGTAGCCATCAAAGACAAAAACTACAGGTCTCAACTCACCAGAAGTAAAACATTAAGAAGGCAACAAAAACTGCAACAGCCACAATCTCATCTATCCTGAGACTAAAAGAATTAGATGGTACATGGCTACTACCACCAACTATTCTAATTGAGGTCACAGTAGTTGGTCCCAGGTAGAATGGGAGAAAAATACAGAGCAAAACTCAAATTCTTACTTTGAAAAAAAAAGCAAGACAAACTGGAATAGTAGAGAACAGAGGACTCCCTGAGCTTATCCCAAGACAATCTTCAAACGTACAACTGAACCTATCACCTGAAATCCCGTTTTAGTGAAATAGCAGTGGCACACAAAATAAAAGATACTATCAAGAGCTCTGGTGGTATAGTGCCTAAGGCATTTGATTGCTAACCAGAGGTTAGAGGTTCAAGCCCACCACTCACTCCTTATAAGGAAGATTTGGCAATCTACTACCGTAGTGATATCACCTTGGAAACCCAAAGAGGTGTGGCTATGAGTCGGAACCAATTAAGATTGTTTTTTTTCTTATTTGGTCTACCCTAGGAACCCCACCCAGTAAAGAAACCATACCACTACACTATCAGAATCCTGCAGACACCATTTTTTTGCCCTTTTTCTCCCACTCTCAAACAACATTATTCTTTTCTTTTCCTTCTGCTTCCCTTTTTCTTGGGGGGTGGGGGGATCTGGCTGACTGAGTACATTGCCTTCACCACCCCCAGTTCAGTAATGCCATCCCTAACCCTCAATATTTGGTTGTGTATACTCCCATGAGCAAGTACCACATTTCCACTGCCTCTGTGTTTGATGGCTGTCACCTGCCACTTGTTTCTTCTTCTCTGCTGGCTGTTGTTTGTCTTTCTTCCTCTTCTCCTTTTTCTTTTCCTTTTTCCTCTTTTTCTTTCTTCTCAGGTTTCCTCTCTTCCCATTTTTTTAATCTTTTCTTCCATCCTGCTTCCTCCCCCTTCTTTTTTTTTTTTTTTTTTCCTTTCCATCATTCCCCAGCAGTTGGGAGCCAGTGACACTACTCAACCATACCCAACAACATCTGCTGCCTCACCCACTGAGCAAGTGTCACCAACTACTTTGGCACTATTAGACCATATACAGACAGCAGTCAAAACTTGCCCGGCCTTCCCTCAGCTTCTCTGCATAATTAGTGAGCACAGATTCACACCCACATCCCCACCTGCTACAAAATCTGCCCAGAGACAGATGGTGAGTGCCCCTAGTGCTGCCAGGCAAGTAACCAGTGTAGCACAAACTGCCTGTTGCCTGGGTATATTGAAATGCAACAAAAGAAAAAACAGGGTGAAGCAAACCAACATGTGATCAACAAATTAATATAGTAACACTATAATGTCTTAGGACCTCTGGTGGCATAGTGCCTAAGGCGAAGGAAGGTTGGGCAATCTACTTCCACAGTGATACCACCTCAGAAACCTAACAAGGGGTCACTATGAGTCTGCTCCAACTCAACAGCAGTGTGCTTGGTTTGGTATAATGTCTTAGACACAACAGACAACTTCAAATCTTACGCACAAAACAGGGCATGATGCCTCAAAAAACAGAAGCGAAGTATAGGACCAGTAAATCTTCCAGAGGAAGAAATGCTAGTGAAATTACCTGATAAGGAGCTCAAAAGAATTCTATTTTGGTACCTTCAGAGAACTGAGAGAAAGCTTGAGAAAACCACACACAAAAATCAAGGAAAACACAGACAAAATTCTAGAAGAATTTAAAAATATATATATACACAAGAACAAATTGACAAAATAAATGGAAAATCAGGTACCATACAAAAACAGCAAATAGAAATCCAAAAGATTAATACTAAAAGTTCAGAGACAATGCACTGGAAGATCAAAGCAACAGAAGTGAAACAATGGAACACAGCAAGCTAGAAGACAGATCTCGCAACACTAATCTCTTTGAAGAACAATAAGAAAAAATAATTAAACAAAATGATGAAACCTTATTATTCATTTGGGCCCCCATGAAAAGGACTAATTTACTATGATTGGAATTGCAGAACAAGAAGAAAAAATAAAACACACCAAGTAAAGTGTCAAAGATTTGTTGCAAGAAGATTTCCTTAATATCATGAAAAACAGGAAGATACACATTCAACAAGCTCAATAAATCCAAAATAGAATAGATCCCAAAAGAAAAACACAAACATATAATCAAATTTTCCAAAATCAAAGACAAAGAATCTTAAAAGCAGACTGAAGAAAAAGAAGAGTCACCTACAAAGGAGAAACAGTAAGACAAAACTCTGATTTCTTGGCAGAAACCACTCAGGCATGTAGGCAATGTGATGACATATTCAAAATGGTTAAGATAAAGGAACTGCCAACCAAAAATTGTATATCCAGAAAAACTGTCTCTCAAATATGATGATGAAATTAGGGCATTCTCAGAAAAAAAGAAATTGAGAAAATTTGCAAAACCAGACTAACCTTACAAGAAATGCTAAAGAGAGTCCACCAGCAGAACCACCAAGGACAAATGACAACTGGAGATTAAAAGACACGGCAACATCACCTGGAAATCAAACCAAAAATAGAAGTATCGCAAAAAAAATAAACCTGTAAGACAGAAAATGGGGTCCCAGAGATTCCAATTTATAAGTGATTACTATAAAGTTTAAAAAAAAAAAGAGGTAATAAATAATGTAGTTATAAAACTTCCAAATGGAAAGGAAGGCAAAATAGTATCAAGATAGAATGGACTGCTTTAAATTTGTATAATAATAAAAAACTACAGGGTAACCTCAAAGAGTATTAATAAACCTTCATACCAAAAGAAAAAAATTATGAAGTCTCACAAAACACTAGAACAATAGCAACAAAGGAAATAAGAAAATCCATAAGCAAAATTAGCTCAGCACTAAAAAATATATGTAACAAAGAAACCATCAACACCACACAAAAAAGTACAGCGAAATGGCAGCAGTAAATTCAGACCTATCAATAATTACACTGAAAGGAAATGGATTAAATGTACCAGTCAAGGGACAGAGAGTAGCAGAATGGATAAGAATACATGACCTATCAATATGCTGTATACAAGAGATACACTTTGGACATGAAGTAAAAAATAAGTTAAAAATCAAAGAGTGGAAAATCGTATCAAGCATGTTGTTGTTGTTGTTGTTGTTGTTGTGTGCTGTGGAGTGGACCCAACTCACAGAGAAAGCAACCCCTCCTTGTTTTCCAAGGTGGTATCACTACAGAAGTAGATTGCCTAACCTTCAAGCATATTATCAAGCAAATGGCAAACAAAAAGAGCAAGAGTGTCAATATTAATTTCTGATAAAACAGACATTAAGAAGAAAACCTGCAAAACAGACAAGAAAGCACATTATATAATGATTAAAGGGTCAATGGAAAAAGAGGACATAATGATAATAAATTTCTATACACCCAATGAAAGAGCCCCAAAGTACTTAAATCAAACTTTAACAGAACTGAAAGGAGAAACAGGTAATTCCATAACAGTCATAAAATGTAATACACCACTTTCAATGAAGGACAGAACAATTAGAAAGAAGCTTAACAAAGATATAGAAGATCTAAACAACACAATCAACTAACTAAACCTCACAGATATATATATACAGGACATTTCAACCACAATAGCACAGTCTGTATTATTTTCCAGTGCACATGGAACTTTCTCCAGAGTAGACCATGTCAAGGCCACAAAGCAAGTGCCAATAAATTTAAAAACAACAGAATACCAAAAACCATCTTTTCGGATCATAATCCTATAAAATTAGAAAGCAACAACAGGAAGACAAAGGAAAAAAATTTAATACATGAAAATTGAATAACACTGTGGTAAAAACTACTGGGTAATAAAACAAATACAAATAAACAAATAAACAAAACTCCTTGAATCAAAGAGAATGAAAATACAACATACCAAAATCTTTGGGATATAACAAAAGCAGTGCTCGGAGGACAATTTATAGCAATAAATACACA
>NW_006921660.1:3376263-3380216 GCF_000298275.1 Orycteropus afer afer
AAAAAAAAAAAAACCTCCCAACAGCCATTTTTAAAAAAAAGTATTGGTCCAGACAGTGTCATTGGCAAATTCTACCTAACCCTGAGAGAAAAGTTGACATCGATTCCATCAAACTATTCCAGAAGTAAAAAAGGATGGAATATCACTGAATTCATTCTATACAGCAAGCATAACCCTGATACCAAAACTCTGCAAAGACATCAGTAAAGAAAAAAAAAAAAAAAGAAGAAAATTAGAGACCAATACCCCTTGTGAACAATGACCTAAAAATTCCCAACAAAATCTTTGCCAATAGACTCCAAAAACATATCAAAAAAATACACATCATGACCAAGTGGAATTCCTATCAGTTATGCAAGAATGGTTCAATACTAGAAAAACAATCAACATAATCCATCACATAAATAAAACAAAGGAAAACAACCACATGATCATTATCAATCAACATGTAAAATTTTGTTGACAAAATTCAACACCTATTCTTGACAAAAAATGGCCAGCAAAATAGGAATAGAAGAGAAACTACTGAACATAATTAAGTTCATATACACAAAACCAACAGTCAACATTATTATCAATGGAGAGAGACTGAAAACATTCCCCTTGCACCAGGAATCAGACAAAGATGCTCTTAACCACCACTCCTATTCCATATTGTATTGAAGTCCTAGACAGAGCAATAAAGCAAAGAAGGGAAATAAAAGGTATTCAAATTGGCAAAGAAGAGGTAAAACTATCTCTATTTGTAAATAATATGATCCTATACACAGAAAATCCTAATGACTCAACAAGAAAACTATTAGAATAAAAGGCTTCAGCAAAGTGGCAGGATTCCATACAAAACTTCAGCACAGTGGCAGCATACTAGATCAACATAGAAAAATCAGTAGGATTCCTCTACATTAACAAAGAGAACTCTGAAAATGGTATCAGGAGAGTAACACCATTTAGCAACCCCTCCTTGAGTTTCCGAGGTACTATCACTATGGAAGTAGATTGCCCAATCTTCCTTCCAAGGAGTGGGTGATGGATTTGAACCTCCAGCCTTCAGGTTGGCAGTCACATGCCTTAGGCATTACGTCACCAAAGCTCCCAAAAATTGAAGTACATAGGCATAAATCTAACCAGACACACAAAAGACATATATAAATAAAACTACAAATCCATGAGACATATATAAATAAAACTACAAAATACAAGAAACCAAAAGAGATTTACATAAATGGAAGACTGTATCATGCTCATGGACAGGAAGACTTAACATTGTACAAATAAGACCACTATCCACAGCAATCTACAGATACAATGTAATCCCAATCCAGATTCTATCATCATTCTTTAAAGAGTTAGAAAAGGTAATCACCAACTTTATATATAAAGGAAAGAGACCACAGATAAGTGAAACAGTACTAAAGAAGAAGAAAGTAGGTGGCCTTACACTGCCCAATCTTAAAACCTACTTATTCAGTCACAGTAGTCAAAACAGGCTAGTACTGGTACAATGACAGGACCATAGACCAATGGAACAAAACTGAGAAACCAGAAATAAATCCATGCACCTATGGACAGCTGGTCTTTGACAAAGGGCTGACGCCCATTAAATAGGGAAGAGATAGTCTCTTCAACAAATGGTGCTATGGAAACTGGATATCCATTTGCAGAAAAGTTAAATAGGATCCATATACAAAACTAACTCAAGATGTACCAATGGCCCAAATGCAAAACCTCACACTACATAAATCATCAAAGGAAAAATAGGGACAAATATAGGGATCCTAGTATACACCATAAGGAGTTCTGGTAGCGTAGTGCCTAAGGCACTTGACTGCTAACCAGAAAGCTGGTGGTTCAAACCCACCAGCCACTCCTCAGAAGGAAGGTTGAGCAATTTACTTCTGTAGTGATACTGCCTTGGAAACCCAAGGAGGGGTCGCTATGAGTCGAGTCCCACTCGATAGCACATAACAACAACAGCATGTACCATAAATACACTATCAAACATTACTAAAAATGTGCAAATGGCAGAAGACAAACTGGATAACTGAGACCTCCTAAAAATTAACATTTATGGGTATCAAAAGATTTTTCAAAGAGTAAAAAGAGAACCTACAGACTAGGGAAAAATACTGACAATGGTATTTCAGAAAAGGGACGACTAATCTCTAAAATTTATAGAAAACTTCAACACCTCAATAAGAAAAAAAAAAAAGACAAGCAATCCAATTTAAAAATGGGCAGAAGACATGAACAGACACTTCACCAAAGAAGACATTCAGGCAGCTAACAAGCAAACGAAGAAATGCTCCTTATCACTGGACACTACCGAGATGCAAATCAAAACAACAATGATATATCATCTCACCCAAGCATTAATAGCAATGTTCAAAAAATAAATAAATAAACAGAAAACAACAAATGCTGGAGAAGGTGTGGAGTGACTAGAACACTCAGACACTGCTGGTGGGACTGTAAAATGGTACAACCACTGAGGAAATTAGTATTTGTTGTTGTTGTTGTTGTTTGCCGTCGAGTCAAACCCGACTCATAGCGACCCCTCCTTGGGTTTCCGAGGCAGTATCACTACGGAAGTAGATTGCCCCATCTTCCTTCCAAGGAGTGGCTGGTGGGTTTGAACCACCAGCCTTCTGGTTAACAGTCAAGTGCCTTAGCCACTATGCTACCAGAGCTCCCACTAGTTATATATCCTAGAGAAATAAGAGCTGCAACATAAACAGATATAGGCACACCCATGCTCATCACAGCATCATTCACAATAGCAAAAAAAAAAAAAAAAAACAGCTCAAGTGCAAATCAATAGATGAATGGATAAACCAACTCTGGGACATATACACATTGGAATACTACACAACATTAAAGAATAATAATGAATCTGCAAAACACCTCATAACATGTATAAACCTAGAGGGCATTATGCTGAGTGTAATCACAAAAGGACAATTATTGTATGAGACCACTATTGTAAAAAGTTAAGAAAAGCCTTACACACAGAATTATTCTTTGAAGGTTACCAGGTGTGGGAAGGAAAAGAGAGAAAATCATCAACTAGAGGGTAGACATGTATTAACTTGGATGAAGGGAAAGGCAATATATCCAGTAAGGGGAAGGTCAGCACAAAATGATCAAGGCAGTGAATGAGGGAAGGGCACAAGAATTAAGGGCAACAAAGGTGAATACTCTTACATACACTATCCTGCATAATAATTATAACAATAATTTATGAGTGGATGCATATAGACACTTAAGCTGAACAGTAATGGGAAGGCGAATGGATTGCACTCTCAAGTATATATAAGTTTGACAGAAGCTATCTCTACCCGTACTGTATATGTGCGGCAAATATATCCATGAATGTAGTAGCACAGTGGGACAAATGTTATGATGACATCTTAGTCGTAACATCTTAAGGGAATGAGTGACACCTTGACAGTGTCTTAGTGACATCTTAAGGGAATGAGTCACTGGGTATGGAGGCTCAGGATCACAGTCTCAGAGGACAATAAACTCAATCAGCTTATACTCCATAAAGACAATGTTCTACATCCTACTTTGGTGAGTAGCAACTGGGGTCTTAAAAGCTTGTTGAGTAGCCATCTAAGGTACAACTATTGGTCTCTCCCATTCAGAGCAAAGAAGAGTGAATAACATCAAAGACGAAGGAAACAATTAGCCCAAAGGACTAATGGTACACATGAACCCCAGCTTCCACAACCCTAAGACCTGAATGAGATGGTCCATGGCTACCACTGCTGATGCCTCTGAAAGTGATCACAATAAGTGGTCCCAGCTAGAGTTGGGGAAAATGTGGGACAAAACTCAAAATCACTGAAAAGACCAGGCTTACTGATCTGAAAAAGACTGGAAGAACTCTTGAGACTATGGCCCTCAGACACCCTTCAAGCTAGGACCTGAACTTAACCCCTGTGACTCAAGTG
>NW_006921660.1:3382096-3404086 GCF_000298275.1 Orycteropus afer afer
GGAGGCCTTCAAGGAGATGGACTGATACGGTGGCTGCGATGATGGGCTCAAGTATAGCAGGGATAGTGGAGCTGGCGCGGGATCGGGCAGTGTTTCGTTCTGCTGTTCATGGGGTCGCTATGAGTCGGAAACGACTCGACGGCACTTAACAATAACAACAACTGAGTAAGTCCTTGTTGTTCAGTGTTATGGAGTCCATTCTGACTCATGGTGACCCCAAGTGACAGAGTAAAACAGCCTCATAGGGCTTTCTTGACTCCAGGCTTTACCATTCTTTCTCCCTCAGAGCTCTTTGATGAGTTCAAAACACCAGTCTTTCAATTAGCAGCCAAATGCTTAACCACTGAGCCATCACGGCTCCTTAGTAGGTCCTTACCGTTACCTCATTATTTAATACTCTTCATTTTGAGTTATATTCACCATAATCTTTATAATGCCTGGTGTTGTTGTTGTTGTTAGGTGCCATCAAGTGCTCTCTGACTCACAGTTCCTGGTGGAACTACTGAGACGGTGGTCCCTAGCTGCCCTTCAGGTCTGGAATTGAACCCTCATCTATGGCTTCCAGCCAAGCAAAAGACAGGCATATGAGTTGAACATTTACCTGAGGTGGATACGCTCCTTGGAGAGAACAATCATGGGAGAAAGAAGGGCTGCTTATACACCAGGGGACAGCTCAGGGGGCAGGAGGGCATGGAGGGATGGATACAGGGAAGAGGTAATTATCAGGAAGAAGTGGGAGGGGAGCTGTTGCATTGTGGTAAATTGTGGTCAATGTCATGAGACAAAGGGTATGTGAACTGCTGTATGGAAAGTGAATTTGCTCTGTAAATTTTCACCCAAATCACAACAAAAAAAAATTAAACAAAATGAAAGAAAAAAGGTGTTTGCAATGAGTAAGTCATTGGTCTTGCAAAATTCTATCAGGCAATCTCCAACATCATTTCTATCACCAAGACCATGTTTTCCAACTACCAATAATTCTTTTTTGTTTCCAACTTTGGCATTCCAATCACCAGTGATAATTAACACATCCTGATTGCATGTTCGGTCAATTTCAGACTGCAGAAGTTGGTAGAAATCTTCAGTCTCCTCATCTTTGGCTTTGGTGGTTGGTGTGTAAATGTGAACAGTAGTAATATTAACTGGTCTTCCTTGTAGGTGTGTGGAGATTATCCTGTCACTGACAGCACTGTACTTCAGGACAGATCTTGAAATATTCTTTGTAATGATGAATGCCATGCCATTCCTTTTCAATGTGTCATTCCTGGCAGAGTAGATCATATGGTTGTGTGATTCAAAATGGCCAAAACCGGTCCATTTCAGCTCACTAAAGCCTACGATATCGATTTTTATGCATTCCATTTTACTTTTGACAGCTTCCAATTTTCCTAGATTCATACTTCATATGCTCCATGTTCCAATTATTAGCGGATATTTGCAGCTGTTTCTTCCTGAGTTGTGCCACAGCAGTAAAACAAAATCCTGAAAGCTTTACTCCATCCACATCATTAAGGTTGACTCTATTTTGAGGAGGCAGCTCTTTCCCAGTCATATTTTGAGTGCCTTCTGACCTGAGGGGCTCATCCTCTGGCACTGTATCAGACAATGTTTCATGGCTAGTTTTCAGTAATATATCAGACAGTGTTTCACTGCTATTCATTAAGTTACCAGTGGCCAACTCTTTGAGAAGTGGATGGCCTCTTCCTTCTTCTGAATCTGTCTTATGCTGGAAGCTCCACTGAAACCTATCCACCATGGCTAACCCTGCTGACACTTGAAACGTTGGTGGCACAGCCTCCAGCCTCACAGCAACATACAAACCACCACAGGATGACAAACTGACAAGACGAGTTCATCTCCCTTAGCTGTTCCAAACTCTTCCACTCCCACTTCCCAATCTTCCCTACCAGTTCCAGCCCTCCAAAAAGCCATCTGCCGCCACTTCCTGGCCTTCCCTACCAGTTCTGGTCCTCCAAAAAGCTGTCTGCCCTAAGACTTTGTTAGAAACACAAATTCATGATATAGACTATAGCCCGAATTAAAAAATCAGAATCTCTGGGGATGAGTCCAGGAAACTGTATTAATAAGATCTCTAGGTGTTTCTTAAGAACATTAATGTTTGAAAATCAGTGATCAAAAAAATGTGTGCGTGTGCATGTGCGTGTGTGTGTATGCATGCAGCATCCTCTCAAGATGAGTTATTCCATTTTCTGAGAAGTTTACATCTCTCTCCTTTCCTATTTGTCACTCCAGCTCCTTCAACTGCCCACTTGGGTGATTCAACTCTGGACTTCACTGGCTCACTTCCCAGACCACAGCTGGCTGCTACTCCTCCTGGCATGGAGTCTACTCCCACAACAATGTGGTAATTGACATTGGCCATTCACCACCGAAAGTACCACCCTCTTAAACAGGCACAGACAGGTCCAATATCCAAACAGATTGTACACTGACCTGACTAGTATGCCAAGTGATCCTTAGCCAAAACTGTTCCAGAAAAGGTATTTCAAGCATCATCCTGCAAACTCATGGGACCTGAGGCAGGGAAGAATTCCCAAGAACTCTGAATTATCTCCACTTTCCTTTTGAAGTTTCTCTGAAGGCAAACAATAGAGAAATGCCTGTCTGACAGGTCACCCAAGGAAGGCTGGACAAAATTAATGGTTTGTTTTACCATAACTGAGTCCATACCTCAATGTCCCATGCCCACATTAGCTACTAAAGGTGCTTGGCCAAACCCTTAAGTGGACTGACCACCTATGTTTCTGAGGTAACTCATTACACTTTTATCTCTTCAGACCATTCTGTCTTAAGTCAAGACAGAGAGTAACAGTCCTGCTAACATTCTAAGACTTATGATGGGCTTTTGCCCAAGGTGCACAAAGAATTACTGGCTTTGACTGACATTAGCCAGAAAGAAAAGATATGTCATAATTTACTTTATGACTGTTTCTACGTCTTGGCAATCCATATCCCTACTTCCCTTTATCATTGGGAATAGTCCAGTTCTACCAATACAAGCCTGGCTACTAGAATAAAATGGCTCATGGCTCAGTGTGTGTGGCTACAAGATGATTGGTCCTATACTAGCACATGCTCAACATCAAGTTCCATAAAAAATCCCATAAAGTGTGAGTTCTGAGATGATCATCATGACAAAGTACTGTTTCAGCTGTCTGTAAAAGAAGAGTCCCTTCACCCTCTACTATGGTAGAGTCTGGTTTAGACATAACAAGCTAGTACCAAGATCTTCCTGTTGTTTAGTCGTTAGTTGTTAGTTTTTGTTGTTAGTCAATTCTGATGCAAGATGACACCATGTATGCAGAATAGAACTCCTCATAAGGGTTTTCAAGGCTATGAACTTTTGGAAGCAGATCACCAACCCTTTCTTCCAAAGCACCTCTGGATGGGTTTGAATCACCAACATTTTGGTTAAAAGTCAAGCACTTCACCATTTGCATGACCCAAGTACTCCTACCATCAAGGAAATAATCATCTAAGGAGTTTAGCCTACATGTGTCACAGTAAGGTCTTATGGTAGACACATTAATTAAAACAAACTTCAAAACCAGGGAAATTGCATGTATCTCTGACAGCAGAGTCAAAGTATGCCCTCAAACAAGGGTAACAGATGAAGGCAGACATGTCTCATAAACTACATGGGAAAATTAGGACGTTACGGAAGAATATTTAATGATACGTAAATACAAGCAGTCCCTGGGTTAGGAACAAGAACCATATACATAACTCTGTCTTTAAGAATTTGTCAGGGCTTCAAACCAGTTCTTCCTGGCTCAGCCATGGCTGAGGAAACATCACCGGAACAGACACAAATTTTTAAAGTTATGGTGAACCAGAAAGGTAGCTACTAGAATAGGAAAATTTATGGATGGAAGCCTTTCTAGAAACTTAATCTCCCTCTTACAGAAAAAGAACAGTATACATGTTGCACAGCAACCAAATCTCTGGCCTTAAGATACTGAGCACAATCTGAACAAGCACTGCCTCACTCAAAGATGGTAGTATTGGTTCAAATATGGCAGTACCCTTTTCAAAGATGACAGCCAACCACATGGCTTTGAATGTATGTCATTTTTCTACAGTCCTGCCAATAATCCAGTCTCACGTATCAGGCTCTTAAAAGGACAACTATGCCTCTTCTGAGTCTCCCGTTCCAGGACGTTAACTTATAATTGTTCCCCTTCTGGATAGCATGCTCAATCTCTCAAACTGTAAAACTTCAAGTCTGTTCTTGTTTCACCCTGTCAACCATGACAGAGCCAGTGTAAATGGTAAGTAGGAGTTACATGCTCGTAACGGAGGGATGGCTTATATAATACAAGATTATTTTTAGTTAAGTTCAGTTGAAAAAACTATTCTGTTTCCATGCCTTTGGCTCTAGTAATATTATATCAAAGTACAGTCTTACTTCTGTTGTGCAAAGACTGCTTGTTTCCCTGCATTATTTCTACCACTGGATGTAATGATGATTTTTTCAAGTCTTTATCAGTTTCAAACGGTTTTTCTTCCTTATCTAATTTTAATTACTAAGCAAGTTCGGTATGTTTTGGACATTTTCATTTTGTTACACATACAGTTTTTTTTTTTTTTTTTAATTATTATTGTGATTTGGGTGAAGATTTACAGAGCAAATTCACTTTCCATATCACAGTTCACATACACTTTGTCTCATGACATTGACCACAATTTACCACAATGCAACAGCTCCCCTCCCACTTCCTCCCAATAATTAGCTCTTCCCTGTGTCCATTCCTTTATGCGCTCTTGCTCCCTGAGCTGTCTCCCTATGCATAAGCAGCCCTTCTTTCTCCCATGATTGTTCTCTCCAAGGAGTATATCTATCTCAGGTACATGCTCAACTCTTATGCCTGTCTTTTGTTTGGCTGGAAGCCACAGGTGTGGGTTCAATTCCAGACCTGAAGGGCAGCTAAGGGCCATCGTCTCAGTGGTTCCACCAGGCTCTATCGGACGCAAACTTGGTCGTCCCCCCCCTTTTTTTTTTTTCTCCAAATGATTTTGAGTTTTGCCCACATCATTCTCCCTCTCTTTCCAGAATCTCCTACATAGATCCACTTCCAAGTGGTTGACATTGGTAGCCGGGCACCACCTAGTTCTGCTCTCATAGTCACATACAGTTCTTTTTAAGAGATCATTTCTTTAGGCAAACTATTGTAAGGTAATCTTGAATATACATGTACAGACACTATTAAAAAGCACAGATGAAAGGCAAATTTTAAATAACATCCCCCTGCCCACAGTCTTGCTAACTTGGCAAGTGGTAGAGAGCACTCCCAAACCCAGGTCAATTGCCACAAATCCCCATCAGTTGTCCCGTCATAAGGAGATTGCCATCACACAGTCCCACATCACTGGACCAACAACATGAGGCAGCCAGGGAATACAGAGCCTGACTCCAGCCACCCAACATGACCAGTGAATTGTAAAGCACATTTATCCTGCAACCACTGCCATAACCATCTCATGACAAGTGGTGAGCACTACTATGGCTCAAGAACAGCAGTGGAGCCATTAACCCTAATATATCAAAATATAGAGAGAAAACAAATAAACATATAAACAACCGATAAAATAAGACCTTAATGCCCTACAGGAGCAGAAAACAACAAAATTATATGGGAAAAATAGGTTAAGATGACCCAAACTAGGAAATTGAAAATTACCTGAGATGGAATTAAAAAAAAAAAAAAAAACTTATATTTAGGATACTCAAAGAGATAAAGGAAAACACAGAGGAAAAACCAAACAAATTTTCAGGAAAAATAACAAGAACAAAATGACAAAGTAAATGGACAAATAGAAATAATACAAAAACAACAATTATAAATTCAGAAGAATAACAATAAAATATCAAAAATAGATAACTCAATGGAAGAACACAGAAGTATAACTGAAAATGAATGAATTGGGAAGATTCATTCATATTGTAATCATAATGAATATAATGGATTAAATGAACCACTTATGAGAAGAACAGAAATGGTTTTAAAAAAAAAAAATGACCCATCAATATGTTGCCTACAACAGATATATTGTAAACCCAAAGACATAAACAAGTTTAAAATCAAAGGACAGGAAAAAAAGTATGACTAAACTGTTATCAAAAAGAATCACAATAATTATTTCACATTAAATACATTTTAAGTCAAAATCCATTAAGAGACAAAAAAGAGCATTGTATAATGATTGAAGGGTAAATCCACCAAGAAGATATAGCCTAAGAAATATTTATGCACCCAGTAACAAAGCTACAAGATCTATGCATTTAAAATAGGAACAGACAAGTCTGCAGTAACAATAGGAGACTTCGACACACTTTTTTTATTTCTCTTTTTTTAATACATTTTATTGAAATATAATTTATGTACAGTAAAATACATAAAACTAAAGTGACATGGGTCAATGCATTTTTTTTTTTTTTTTTTTTTTTTTGCAGTGTTCCCTCCCCTCCTCTCCCACCCCTGGTAACCAACAAAGAAAGTTTCCCTCCATATATAAACCTTTCCTTGATCCTCCACAACAACAAACTAATACTATATTTGTCCTTCTGTAACTGACTTATTTCACTCAGCATAATGTCCTCCATGTTCATCCATATTATGCGGTGTATTGGAGACTCTACATCATTCTTTAGTGCCGCATACCATTCCATATTTTTCTTTGTGATTTGGTTGAAAATTTACAGAGCAATTTCATTTTCTGTACAACAGTTCACTTTTCACGATGGACAGAACTACAATAAAGATACAGAAGACCAAACACAATCAACCAACTTCATAAATATATACATAACACACTACTAAATGGCAGCACACTACACATTACTGTCCAATACATTACTCTCCAATGCACATTATTCTCCAGAATAGATCATATGCAGGCCACAACATGCCTCAATAAACTCAAAAACACAGACATAATAGAAAGCATTTTCTCTGATTATAATGCTACAAAAATAGAAATCAGTAACAGAAAGAGAAAGGGAAAAAAATTAAACACATGGCAACTGAGTAACATGCTACTTAAAAACTACAGGATGACTGAAAAAGACCAAGCTTACTGATCTGATAGAGACTGATGAAACCCCCAAGACTATGGGCCCTAGTCACCTCCAGGCCTAAAATTAAACTCACTCCCATGGCTTCCAGCCAAACAATAGATAGGCATATAAGGTGAACATTTACACCAGGCAGGTGCACTCCTTAGAACAGCCAATCATGGGAGATCAGAAGAGCAGTATTTGCACAGGGAGATAGCTTAAAGGCCAGGAATGCATAGGAAAGAAGGAACTGGAAAAATATAACCACAAGGAGGAAGTGGGAAGAGAGTTGTTACATTACAGTGATTGCAATCAAAGCAATAGAACAAAATGTGTATGAACTGTTGTACAGAAAATGAAATTGCTCTGTAAATTTTCAACCAAATCACAACGAAAAATATATTTAAAAAAAAAAAGCCTACTATATGATACAAGAATATAAAAATGAAATCTAAAAACTCTTAGAATCAAAGGAAAACGAAGACACAACTTACTAAAATCTCTGGGACAAGGCACTACTGAAGAAACGAAGAGACCCATATAAACAGAAAAACATACCACACTAATGTATTAAAAAATGCAACACTGTGAAATCATGAATACTACCCAAAGCAATCTATAGATATCATGCAATCCCAACCCAAATCTCAACAACATTCTCTGACAAAATAGGAAAACTAATCTTCAACGTTACATGGAAAGGAAAGAGAAAGAGACCCCAAACGCATTACTGAACAAGATGAATAAAGTAGGAGGCCTTACAAGTCCCAATCTTGAAACTTAATATACAGCCACAGTAATCAAAACAGCCTGGTTCTGCTACAGTGAAGACACATACAGCAACAGACAAGAACTGAGAACCAGAAGTAAATCCATCCAGCTATGGACAGCTGATCACTGACAAAGGGTCAAAGTCCATTCATTGGGGAAGAGAGATAGTCTCTTTAACACATGGTGCTGGCAAAAATGGGTATCAATTTGCACAAAAATTAAATAAGACATACACCTCAGAACTGAATTGGTTGGCGTTCAACCATTTCAAGAGGTAGCATATGATCAAGATCAATGGCACTGAAGGAAGAATTCCAAGGTGCACTGAATTGGCAAAAAAAACAAGCCTCCAGGAATTGACGGAATAAACATCGAAGTCTCAATGGACGGATGCAGTGCTGAAGGTGCTTACTTGTTTACGCCAAGAAATCTGGAAAGAGAGCTACCTGGCCACCCTAATTGAAGAGATCCCTATTTGTGCCCATTTCAAAGAAAGGTGATCCAACAGGGTGTGGAAATTATCAAGCAATATCATTAATATCACACACAAGTACAATTTTGCTGAAGATAATTCAAAAATGGTTGCAGCAGTATACTGACAGAAAATCAAGCTAAATTCAGAAGAAGATATGGAATAATGGGTATCATTGCTAATGTCAGATGGATCCTGGCTGAAAGCAAAGAATACCAGAAAGATGTTTACCTGTGTTTTATTGACTATACAAAGGCATTTAACTGTATGGATCAAAAAGAATTATGGATAACATGGTAGTTAAAGTTGTATGTCACCTTGGTTGGGCCTGGTTGAGTAGCTGGGCAGCTAGTGGTAATTATTCCGCATGATGAGATTGGCAATCAGCTCCATGGTGGGATCTATCACAAGCAGATGAGTAGCTGCCTTAGGGATGTAGTCCACTTCCTGTATATAAGTAGCTGCTTTGGGAATGGTCTCTAGCTTATGGCATGCTAGAAACATGCATGTAGCCATGTCATTATTCGGCAGCCTGCCATGTTCTGCCGACCTTGGGACTTCCAATGGACTTAAACGAATGGCCTGCCGTGTGGTTTGTTAACATCAGGACTGTGTCTTTTTACTTGTCAACCTTGGGCTTGTCAGTCTCAGCAGCCAGCAGCTGTCTGAGTGAAGAAAAGCCTCTAGCTCCAGTGGGCTGGGAGCAGGAGGCAGAGATGAAGCCCAAGGTTGAGGGGCTTACACCTGGCCCCTGGAGCCTATCACTTTGAACTTGGGCTTAAAGCCTCCAAATTGTAAGAATAAACTCCTGTTTGCTCAAGCCATCCCATTTGTGGTATAGTGCTGTCAGAGCGGTACTAGATAAACAGAACAGGTAACAATGTGAACAATGCGAATTCCAGAACACTTAATTGTGCTCATGAGGAATCTTTTCATAGACCAAGAGACTGTAGTTCAAACAGAACAAGGGACACTATGTGGTCTAAAATCAGAAAGAGTATGCATCAGGGCTGTATCCTTTTACCATACTTGTTCAATCTGTATGCTGAGCAAATAATCCAAGAAGTTGGACTATATGAGTAAGAATGAGGCATCAGGATTAGAGGAAGACTCATTAACAACTTGCTATATGAAAATGGCACAACCTTGCTTGCTGGAAGTGAAGAGGACTTGAAGCACTTACTGAAGAAGAGCAAAGACTGCAATCCTCAGTATGGATTACACCTCAACATAAAGAAAACAAAAGTCCTCAAAACTGGACCAACAAGCAACATTATGTTAAACGGAGAACAGACTTAAGTTTTCAAAGGTTTCATTTTACTTGGATCCAAAATCAACATTCACGGAAGGAGCAGTCTGGAAATCAGAGGACATATTTCACTGGGCAATTCTGCTGCAAAAGATCTCTTTTAAGTGTTAAAGAGCAAAGATGTCATTTTGAAGATTAATGTGCACCTAACCCAACCTATGGTATTTTCAATTGCCTTATATGCATGTGGGAGCTCTGATAGCGTAGTGCCTAAGGCACGTGACTGCTAACTAGGAGGCTGGCGGTTCAAACCCCCCAGCCACTCCTCAGAAGGAAGATGAGGCAATCTACTTCCATAGTAATACTCCCTCAGAAACCCAAGGATGGGTCGCTATGAGTCAGATCCAACTCAACGGCACTTAACAACAGCAGCAACAACAACATATGCATGTAAAAGCTGGACAGTGAATAAGGAAGACTAGAGAAGAACTGACACTTCTGAATTATGGTGTTGGTATAGAATACAGAAAATACCACGGACTACCAGAAATATGAACAAATTTGTCCTGGAAGAAGTGCAGCTGGAATGCTCTTTAGAAGCGAGAATGGCCAGACTTTGCCTCACATATTTTGGTCATGTTGAAAGAAGAGATCAGTCACTGGATAAAAATACCAAGCTTGAGAAAGTATAGAGTCAGCAAAAGAGGGGAAGATCCTCAATGAGATGGCATGACATAGTGTCTGCAACAATGGGCTCAAGCATAGCAAGGACTGTGAGGATGGCACAGGACCAGGCAGTGTTTTGTTCTGTTGTATACAGGGTCGTTATGAACTGGAACCAACTAGCCGGCACCTAACAACAATATACCTCACGTCATACACAAAAACTAACTCAAAATGGATTCAAGACCTAAATGTTAAACCTAAAGCTATAAAGTTACTAGAAGATAACATATTGACAAAGCTAAGGGTCCCACTTTATGGCGTAAGTATACTATCAAACATAACCAAAAATGCAAAAACAACAAGAGGTAAACTGGGTAACTGGGACCTCCTAAAAAATAAATACTTATTTTCATAAAAATAATAAAAAAGAGAACCTACGGACAGGAAAATACTTTTTGGCAACAACATTTCTGATGAGGTCTAATCTATAAAATATAAAAATTTCAAAACCTCGATAAGGTAAATATTCCAATCAAAATATGGGCAAAGGACATGAACAGACAGTTCACCAAAGAAGACATTCAAGCAGCTATCAAACATATGAAGAGATGCTTGTGATGATTAGCCATTAGAGAGACAGAAACCAAAGCTACATGCCTATAAAAAAGGCACTGAACAAAAAAATGTTGACATGATTGTTTGAAGATTGTAAATCTTATAAATTGTTAATGGGATTGCAAAATGGTACAGCCACTACAGAAAACTGTACAGCACTTCCTTTAAAAGACAGAAATAGAAATATCTTATGATCCAGCAATCCCACTCACAGATATATATCCTAAATATATATATATGTGTATATATATATGTATATGTATATATATATATACATATACATATATATACACACACACACACACACACAGTGACATGAGTAAACATATGCCCACCCATGTTCACTGCAGCATTAGTCAGAACAACAAAAAGATGAAAACAACTTAAACCACTCATCAATGAATGAGTAAAAAACTATAGTACATACACACAGAATACCATGCAACATTAAAGAATAAGGATGAATCTGAGAAACACAGGACTTTATGCTAAGTGAAACAAGTCAATCACAAAGAGATAAATATTGTAAGTTACTACTTTTATAAAAAGTCAAGAATAGGTTCACACATAGAAAGTAATGTTCTTTGATGGGAAGTAGAGGGAAGGAGAATCATATACCAAACAACAGACATAATAATGAATAATAAAGAAAATCAATATACAATATGGGGAAAGTCATTAGTCATAATGTGATTAGGGTAAATTAATACAATGAGAGGTACATAAGAATAAAGGACAACTATAGCAAATTCTATGACACAGTTCTGTAACAACAGCAGTAAAACTTTTTAAGTGGTTATATAGGTAGACACGTATGCTATAAAGGTGTACGGGAGCATATGGTAGTACATCTGTGTGCATATATACGTGTATTTGTGTACATGTGCATATACATATTTGTGTGTGTGTGTGTGTATGTATACACATGTGTGTATACATACACACACACACCATAGAGTACATAGGGGGCACAGTAATGGAAACTTCCTAGACGTAACCAATCATCTAATGGGACTCAGTTACTGGGTTTAAACGATGAGGACCACAGTCTCAGGGGACAGCTGGTTCAGCTAGCATAACACAGTTCATAAAGACAGCATTCTACATTCCCACTTGGTGTATAGTGTATGCGGTCTTAAAAGCTTCCAAGCAGCCATCTAAGATGCAAGCATTGGTATCCTCTTGATTGGACCAAAGGAGAGTGAGAGAAAACAAAGACTCAAATAAATGGTAAGTCTATAAGATTAATGGTCTACCCACATGAACCACAGCCTCCTCCTCCTCTAGCCTCAGACCAGAAGAACCAGATGTTACCTGACTACCACTACTGACAGCACTGATCAGGAATATCACAGAATGTCTCTTTTAGAATGGGATAAAAATGTGGAACCTATCTCAAATTCATAAAAAAGATGAGCATTAGTGGACTGACAGAGACTGAACAAACTCAAAACACTATCACCCTAAGACACTGTTCTAATCTGGAATTAAAGCAACTCATAGAGGTCACCTTTCAGCCAAATAATAAACTGGTCTATAAAATAAACAATGATATTCACTACAAATGTGCTTCTTGGAACAATCAACTACAAGAGATTAAATGGGCAATATTTGTCCAAAATCAAAGATGAGAAGGCAAGGAGAAGCAGGGAAAGTAGAAGGATAGAAACAGGGAAGGCAGGGTAGAAATGAGTACAGTCCTGACCCACTGTGGGAACAGCAACCAATGTGAAGGAACAACATGTATATCAATTTTTTAATGGGAAACTAATTTGCTGTGTAAATTTTCACCTAAAACAAAAAAATGTTCCCAAAAAAAGAATATAATATGCAAATAAGTATTTTTAAATATTAGGAATATGGATAATCATATTTAAACTCTTCTTTAATATTGCCCACCTCTCATCTTCTCAACAATGAGAGAAATGTTTGCCAGATACATTTTCAAATAGTTCAAAAATAAATATTGCCAGAAATTTCCTTGATTTATTTAATAGCCATTTATATATATTTATTATGACTCAATTACTATTCTAAATGCTTTATAAATAAAAACAAAAACTATATTGCTACCAAGTTGATTCAGACTTATCAGCGACCCTACAGAACAGAACAGAACTGTCCCAAAGGGTTTCCAACTATAATCTTCACAGAAGCAAACCGCTATATCTTTCTCCCACAAAACTACCTGTTGATTCAAATTGCTGACAGTTCAATTAGAAGCTGAGCACTTTAACCACTGCGCTAGCAGGCATTCTCTCGCCATTACAAATATTACTCATTTAACCCACATAACAACTTTTCCAGGGTAGAATTATTTCTGCAAATGGAAATAAAGTTAAAAACAATTATTAGATCACGGATTCACAGATGAGGGAATGCACAACTTAAACTGTGTGTTCCAAAGAAATGTGGGAGCATTAGGATTCATATAGTCTGAGGGGAACAAAGAGACTCCAAAAAGTCTGGGCAGATTCTGTGAGTATTTGAAAGGTTCATTAAAATCTCCTTTGAAATCCTTTACTCTCTGAAACATTAGTTTGCTTAAGACAAATGTAGTTTTTTTGAGGGGATAGAGGAAGGGTGCCCTTGCCTGCTAAGCGGAAACAGGTAACTAGGTGTCTGCCTGTCTGGAACACAGAAGTTAAGGAGCAAAAATTGTTGATTATACATACATATACCTACAGAAACAAGATAATTACTGTTTTTTAAATTAGGGTATTTATCATCTTAAAACTTTCATCTTCTGAAACCAGGTAGTACCTATGCTCTTCTAGTCGTCGTTGTTGTTATGTGCTGTTGAGTCAGACCTTACTCATAGCAATCCCTCCTTGGGTTTCCAAGGCAGTATCACTACCAAAGTAGATGGCCCCATCTTCCTTCCGAGGAGTGGCTGGTGGGTTTGAACCGCCAGCCTTCTGGTTATCAGTCAAATGCCTTAGGCACTATGCTAACAGAGCTCCTGCTCTTCCAGTAAGGGACTCCAAATTGGTTTTAGCTTCCACAACCACATTTTCCCCCTTTTGATCAAGTTTCTACTAGGAAGTGATAATCACCTACAAACGGAGTACCCTTTTTACTGCAAGGACTTTTATTTCTTATTGTTGATCACTCCATTGTTTACCTAATTTCAGTGTCATTTTACTTTACATTTATTTCCTTCTCCTGTCTTCAGCATCCCTCTCTAGAGAAGCAAAACAAGTGAAGCTTATAGAGTAAGAGAAAGAAATTTATCCCAAGGAAATAGAACACACAATTACAGAGGCTAGCAAGTCCCAAGTCCATGAATCATGTTATCAAGCTGGAGGCTTCTTCTGACTCATATAACTGTAGGAGCTGATGAACCTGAGATCAGCAGGCAATACAAGAGGCTGCTGGCTTTAGAGGCTGACAAATTCAAGATCAGCTGGTAAGATGGCAGGCTGTTGGCTCACAGGCTACAAAAATAACAGTCCCAAGATTGGCAGGCAATATGGCAAGGCACTGGTTCAAGTCCAAGAACTAGAGGTATGATGATGACAAACCAGATGCAGGATCCAGAATGAGCAAAAAGCCAGAGAGCTTTGCCAGAGCTTTTTCCTGTATGTTAGAAGCAGGCCACTCCCTGAAAGAAACTCCTTTTCAATTGATTGGCTGGTCATAGCAAATCTCATCATGGAGGTTGTGATAGTTAAAGTTAAAGGTCCACTTGGCTGTGCCATGATTCTCAGTGGTTGAACAGCTGTAGCCATTCCCCATGATGAAATATGATATAATGTAATCACCTCCATGATTAGATCTGCTGTGAGAAGACAACCAGCTGAAAGAGCGCTTTCTCTGGTGTGTGGCCTGGTTCCAACATATTTGGACGTCCTGGCAAAGATCTTGGCATTTCTGTTCATTCTGGATCCTGCACTTGGCTCACATTATCTGGACTTGAACCAGCAGCCTGACAATTTTTGCCTTTGTAGCCTGTGAGCCAAGGCCTGCCATCTTACTTATTAATCTTGGATTCATCAGCCTCTGAAGCTAGCAGACTGCTCCACTGCTTGCCAATCTTGAGTTCATCTAGCCCCTGCAGTTAACTGGGTCAGAAGAAGCCTCCAGCTTGATGTCAGACCCCACGGACTTGGGACTGGCCAGCCTCTACAACTGTATGAACCACTTCTTTCAGATAAATTTCTCTCTCCTTCCATGGTAAACCACTTAGAATCATGACCCACCGAAGTTGACACAGAACCTTAAATATCAAGTCACCTTACCACAGTATTAGGCCTCATTTGCAGGTTGAGTCGTTTCAGGGTTTTATTAGTGAACCGTTTAGTCCAAATTTTAGAAACTACTAAGCCATTTATAGGAGCTCTGGTAGCATAGTGCCTAAGGCACTTGACTGCTAACCAGAAGGCTGGCGGTTCAAACCCACCAGCCACTCCTCGGAAGGAAGGCTGGGCAATCCTACTGTAGTAGTGATACTGCCTCGGAAACCCAAGGAGGGGCCGCTATGAGTCGGGGCCGACTCGACGGCAAATAACAACAACAACAACAACAAGCCAGCCTGAAGATTATTAGCCAAAATGTGTATATCAAAGCACAACGAGTTATACATTATTTCTTTTTTTTTATTTTTGCTAAAACACACAAATGATTAACATCATCTATACCTAAACAGGAAAAACACAAAAGCAACCACTGCCGTGGAGTCGGATCCAACTCACAACGACCCCTGCTTGGGTTTCCGAGGCAGTATCACTACAGAAGTAGATTGCCCAACCTTAATTCCATAAACACAACAGCATTAGCAAATAAATTTCTTCTCTAGGACAACAGTAATCAATTAGTAACAGCTACCTACAGAACTTTCTTGAGAAGGATTCTGAGGCAACAGAGAGCCATGAAAGCCAGGATGCAAGGAAAGAGTATGATGGCCCAGGTGCCACAAACTGGAAAGCCCTGATGAGCATTATTCTGGCAAAATGTCAATTGGGTTTGTTGTTGTTATTGTTGTTGTTATGTGCCATCGAGTCATTTCCGACTCACAGCAACCCTATGAACAGCAGAACAAAACACAGCCCAACACTGCACCAGTTCCACGATCCTTGCTATACTTGAGCACATCATCTTCTAACCCAAGAGGTCATGTTTGGGGCACTTATACCTACCACCAGTAAATATTCAGAGATTGCCAAGTTAATTTTACTATTAATTCAATAAGATGTTAATTTAAAAGAAAAATTAACTTGTAAAAGTGAGTGTCACATTATGAATTCCAAAGCCAAGTATAAGTGATTTATGGAAAATGTCTGCTGCTATACCTCCTATCAGGTGATCTCTTCTGGTACCTAAATGAATATCACTGTTGGTTCCTGACAGGAGATTGTATTTTCTTATGCTTTACTTTGCATTGCTCAATCTCGGAAGAAAAGTGCTTTTACTTGGTTTTCATTTCATATATAATTTATGGAAGGAAGTTGGATTTTCTTGTGTTTCACTTTACAGGATACTGAACAGTAAAACCACCAGCCCACACCCTAATACCCTCGGGTAACATTAGCCTGCTACTGAAATAAAGCCAGAACATACACCACATGGCTCCATTCCAGAGCTTCTCAAACTGGTGCAGACCTGGGAATGTGCCTAGGGGCAAGGATATTCAAATCCACAAAAGCGACCTGGCAAAACTCTTCAAATCACCCTGTAAAGCATTGAGTATTAAAACAAGCACAAATATATTACTCAAAACACAAAATTGGCATGAATCTTTAGAAGAAAATGAGATTACAAAGAAATATTCCCTGTA
Source organism: Orycteropus afer afer (assembly GCF_000298275.1). NCBI lineage: Eukaryota > Metazoa > Chordata > Mammalia > Tubulidentata > Orycteropodidae > Orycteropus > Orycteropus afer. The sequence continues at coordinate 3,398,724 of NW_006921660.1, forward strand.
TGGAAAGACTTGTACACTTTCACACATGTACACAATTGAAGGATGCGATCTCTGCATTAAGAATATTTTGGAGGAAACTCAGAGAACAACTAAAAACAAAAAACAAAAAAAACCTCACTGCCATGGAATGGATTCCAACTCATAGCAACCTCCATTGAGTTTCAAAGGCTGTAAACCTTTACGGAAGCAGATGGCCTCATCTCTCTTCCATGGAGCAGCTGGTAGGTTTGAACCATCGACCTTTCAGTTAGCCTTAACCACTACAACACCAGAACTCCTTCAAAGAAACACATTAAGGTACATAAATCGAAGGATGACTCAAAGAATATGTAACAGTTACCTAAATTTTAAAAGGGGACAGAGGTGGCAAGCTGAGTTTTCTAACAGCTTAGCTTCCAACAAAAATGTACATTTGGACAGAAACGGTTGCATTAGCTGCAGTTAAATCCAGACAGCATTAATAACATCAATACTTAACATTTATTTAGCATTTCCAGGCAATATGCCCCAGAACTTGTGTATGTCACCCCTATATTTCTTGACAAGAATACTCCAACTAGAGAGATTTTATATTTCCTATTCCAAGTCCTACCCAGAATGTACTCCTCTCGATTCTATGCACTTCTTAAACTGACAGTGTGCTATGTATTTGTTAATCATGCTCTCCACCACGACAATATATAGACTCCATGCAAGCAGGACCTTGTTCTGTTATGCTCTTCACCGTATTAGAGCCTATAACAGTACCTAGCATAATATTGTCGTTGTTGTTGTTGTCAGGTGCCACTAAGTCCGCTCCGATTCATAGCAATCCTATGTACAACACAACGAAACACTGTCCAGTCCTGCACCAGACTCATATATAGTAAAGGATAAATACTGTTGCATGTATCATGACTAGACTGTACCTATTTTTCTACTCAGAAATGTATAATATAAGGCCACCTGTGACCTTAACCTAAATGTACATCTGCATAATGATACACACTGTCCAGTATACAAAAAGATATCCTCCCAGAGTCTCCACAACTCCACATACTGCCACTGTATCCTTTATGTTAACAACATGACATCACTACATTACCTACAGAAATGGCAGATATTCTGAAATTAAACCAACTAGTGTTATAAATGTGAACCTAACCACTCTGGTGATGATTAAAAGAAAAACAGTAACACTCATCAGAAGGTACTAGAGAATCTTTTAGGCTTAAACCAAAACCAGTCAGTTACTATAAGTAAATCCTGACACATGGTAACCCCATTTGTGTCAAAGTAAAACTGAACCCAGTAGGGTTTTCATGGCTGTGACCTTTCAGAAGCAGATCACCAGGCCTTTCTTCCAAGGTACCTGAATGGGTTTAATCCACCATCCTTTGATTTAGTAACCAAGTCTTCGCATCACGCCAAACCCACTGCCATCAGTTCTGATTCACGGCAATCCTACAGGTCAGATTAGAACTGCCCCACTGAATTTCTAGGGCTATAATCTTATCAGAAGCAGACTGACTCATCTTTCTCCCACAGAGCAGCTAATGAATTTGAACCACTAACCTTTTGTTAACAGACTAGCATTTTAACCACTGTAACACCAGGAATCCTTTTGTGTCACCCAGGGACTCTTTATTTAGGCTTGGAGGATGCTATAGCTGCCCCTCAGGGGAAAAAAAAATTAAGGGATCCCTCAAAACTAAACCAAACTTACTGCCATTGGATCAATTCCAACTCATAGTGACCCCCTTTGGGTTTCTAAGGCGGTAAATATTTACGGAAGTAGATTACCCAGTCTTTCTTCCCCAGAGTGGCTGGTGGGTTTGAACTGCCAACCCTTCTGGTTACCAGTCAAATGCCTTAGGCACTACGCCAGAGCTCCTTAAGTGATCCCCAATAACCTAGAAATCCTTCAGAAACCCATTCCTCTTCCTTTCCAATAAAGGAGCTCTGGTAGCATAGTAGGTAAGGTATTTGGATGCTAACCAGAAGGTCAGTGGTTCAAACCCACCAGCAACTCCACGGGAAGAAGTTGAGGCAATCTACTTTCATAAAGATTTACAGCCTTGGAAACCCAATGGGGTCGCTACAAGTCAGAACTGACTTGATGGTAGTGGGTTTTTGTTTCCGGTTTCCTAAAAATTTCTTTCACCCTCACAGAGGAGCTGTTTCTAGTTACAATTCCTCTGATTCAATAACAAGAATCAACAGTTCTGGAAATGTTCGTTGCTATTTCTTTCTATCCCTTTCTAAGCATCTGTTAATCTAAAAATGGGAATATCAACAATTCACTTCTAAGGGTTGTTATTAGGTTTAGACTGATTAATCTGTGTTAAAATGGTTACAGCCATGTGTAGCACAGAGTAAATGCTATGTGATATTGGATACTATTATCAGAAACACAATTACCCAATTTTACTCCCAAAACAAAACTATGCAGTGGGTTTGAACATTTACCCTCATTTTAGGAAACTGAGGCTAAGAAGTTACACAGTTATTAAGTAGTGGAGACAAGATCTGAAATCAGACTGTCTTGAGTCTAGGAGTCTGTGCTCTTAACTCAGTGTTAGGTCGATAACAGTGTTTCTGTTATTTTCATCTGTATTATTAAGGCCATGTTATAATACTAGTAAATGATGTAAAAATGGGCATAAATCAAGAAAGCAATTTATTTTTCCTTTCTGATGCTATTAAGGTCTCATCAATCATCTCTTAACAGCATTTGGTGCCTTCTCTCTTGAAGCTGTAATCTCAAGGCTTAGTGTATAATAAGATCATTGCAATAACTTCTCAAAAAAGAAAATTCCCAGGCTCCATATCTATCCAGAAATCCTGATTTAGTAGGTCTTGGACAAGACACAGGAATCTCCACTGTTAATCAGCAACCCAGGTGATTTTAATGCAGGTTGGACCAAGGACACAGTTTGCAATGTACTCACTGCTTTAGAGTAATATTTATTTACCATCTCTCCTCCTCCCCACTGTGTTCCCCTGCACAGTCGCCAATCCCTGCAACACACAGTACACAATTATTCACTCATTAACAAATATTTACTGAGTGTCTACTACGTACCAGTGATACAGCAGTAAACAAAACAAAGTTCCAACTCTCAGAACGCACATACTGAGGAATGGGGGTCACACAAATTGTGTGTGTGTGTGTGTGTGTGTACACACATATGGCATAGTAAACTTTATCCATCAGGAGGAGCTAGGTTATTCCATGGCCACCAGCAACTTTAAACCTCAATGGCTTAAAAAAGACAATTTATTTCTCACTCATTCTAATATTATCACACCAGTCAGCAGAGGGCTCTGTTCTCTGTAGTCATTCAGGGGCCTTGGTCAATGGCAAAAACTCTATTTCAAACATTAATGATCACGATGTTAGGGGAAAAGGGGACTGTACAGGGTGTCACACCAGCAACTGTTTTTTAACATTTAATTTTTGATCCTATCGCATAGACTAGAACTGGTCACTTTGCTTCACGCAACTGTACAAGTAGAAGGAGGATTACAGAACATACAATCCTTCAGTTCTTCCTGGAATCCAGAAGGCAGAGAGCAAGCACCCAGAAGCCTTTGAGAAACTTCATCGAGGACCATCATATCTAAGTGCTAAGCAGGAAAGTAAAGCAGAGTAAAGGGAATAGGGAGAAAAGGTGACACATTACACCAGGAGATCGGGAAAGGCTTCCATGATAAGCAGGGCCCTAAATGAAGGTAGTTGCTGTAAGTCCAAAATGACTTGACAGCAACAGATTTGTTCTTTTGGTTTTAGGATGAAGGAAGGACGTGAGCCATGCAAAGATCTCGGAAAAGAGCTTTCTCCAGACCCAAAAAAAAACGCTCACTGCCATGGAGTCGATTCTGACTCACAGCAACCCCTCCTTGGGTTTCCGTGAGTGCTATCTCTACGGAAATAGACTGCCCAGTCTTCCTTTCAAGGAGTGGCTGGTGGGTTTGAACCGCAAGCCTTCTAGTTAGCAGTCAAATACCTTAAGCATTATAAAGAGCTCCTACAGAAAGAGCAAATTTAAGAGTCCTGGGACAGGAATTACCTTATCCATGTTCAGAAAAAACAAAGTAGGTAGTGTGACTGGAAGGGAGTGAGCAAGGAGACTTGTAGGACACTGGCTAGAAAAGGAGCCTGGGGCCAATTCAGAAGGGGCCCTGTGGGCCTCTGAAAGGATTTAGGCCTTTACTCTGAGATGGAGAGCTACTGGACAGTTTTAAACTGACAAGATTTATTATTGCAAAAGGAACAGTCTAGTCTAGCTACCATGTGGAAAACAGACTGTAATGTGGCAGAGGTAAAAGCAGGAAGACTAGTTCAGAGGCTGCTACATAATCCAGGTGAGTGATGTAGTGGTTGGTTTGTACCAAGGTAGCAGTGGTGGAGGTAGAATTTCTGGATTCAGTCAATGTAGAGAAAGCATGATTAGCATAATGACGGGTTGGATGTGGAAAGAGAAAGGTAAGAGTCTTGGAAACCCAAAGAGAGGTCATTGAGTCAAAAACAAGAATTGCTCTAAGGTTTTTAGCCAGAGACATTTCATGGGTAAAATGGTACAATGATATTGACATTTACTAAGATTGAAAAAAAAAAAAAAAGAGGAATCATCAGCATGTTGTTCTGGATAGGTTAGAAAGTCAGTTTTGGATATGTTATGTATGAGGGAGCTACTACACATAGAGTAGACAATGAGAGGCTGGAGTTTAAGCCTTAGCAAACAGAAGGAATTCAAAGCTATAACACAACAGAGTAAGTGTTGTCATCCTGCTCACCCCACACGCAGTTGAGAATAAAGTCTACCTTTCAGCTCTGGCCTCGAAATGATGCCTAACCAAAAGAAGGAGGCAAAAGACTTACCCCTATCATCCCAAAATCTGAGGCCACAATGCACCTGGCCCCTCCTAAACATATAGAGACTAACACACAGAATCTGAAAGAATTCTTATAATTACTGTTATAATCCTCACCTACAGTCAGGCACCATTGCTCCCAACTCCCTAAAACTACTGCAAGTTTGATCAGAATTAGAGACACAGATAACATGTGCTATCACTATTTACAAACTCATATATCTAGCTATTAATTAAAGTGGATTCCAAACTTGGCAATAAATCACTCGTGGATACATTATAAAAGTACACCTATAGAAAAACCCAATGGGGAAGATGGAGGACTAGGCAGAAAGACTGCACAGACACTCTTCAACAAAGAAAAGGGAAACCAACTAACACAGACACAGAAGATAATCTTGGACCCCTGGGCCTTAAAGGGGAGGATAGAGAAGTGGACGAAACACCAAATAGCATAAGAATTTGCGTGAAAATACCAAAAAAGGAGACATATGGAGCTGTGGTCT
>NW_006921660.1:3426430-3432799 GCF_000298275.1 Orycteropus afer afer
AAAAAAAAAAAAACTAAATGCTAAAGAAAACCATACATATTACATATGGTATTCATGTAAAGCATCCTGCAGTTAGAGGCATTATTAAAGAATATCAAAATATATTCATCAAATATCCCTTTTAAGTAGTTAAAAGGGTTAGTAAAATCAACCCAAAGTAAAAGTATGAAAATAACAGAGAGGAAAAGAAGTAATGAGGGAGAAAACAAATAATAAAGAGTATGAACAATGCCAAAACTTAGTTAACTGAAAAGAATAATGAAACTAACTAACCTCTAACAAAAATAGATAAAGGAAGAAAATGATTGAAAATACAAAGAATGGCAGGAATAAAGATGAGATATAACTACTGATTCTACTGAGTGACAGATGCAAGAATTTACTATGAATAGCTTTATGACAAAAAAAATTAAGCTTATGGATGAAATGAACCAATTCCTTAAAAATGAAACTCAGTATGACTGAATTAAGATGAAACAGAAACCTGAACAGTTTCATAAGCATTAAGAAATTTTATCAATAGTTAGAAAGCTCATACCCACATGGTCTTCTAGGGTGGTGGTTGAAACCCACCATCAGTTCTGTGGGAGAAAAGACCTGGCAATCTGTTCCTATAAAGATTTACAGTCTAGGAAAACTATGGGGCATTGTACTCTGTCCTGAAGGTCACTATGAGTTAGAATTGGTTTGATGGCATATAACAACATTGGTTTCCTTTAGTCTATTTATTCAGTGCTTTTATCAATATCACATTGTTTAAAATATTACAGTTTTATACTGATATTTGGTAGGTAAAGTCTCTGTCTAGATTATTTATGTGAAGACAACAACTATTAAGAAAAAAATAAACCTAATATACATCAAGTATTCAAGACTATAAAAAAGTGGGCACACTCTTCAACTTACACTACTATAGTGGCAATCCTTAATACCAAAACCTGACAAGAAAAAGGAGTGGAAGGAAAATCATAGGCCAATATAACTTATGAACAGAGACATAATATGTAATTGACATTAACTATACAAAATACATCAAGCAATCAATGGCATCTTATAATCATCGTTATTGTCCTTAGCTGCTGCTGAATCACCCCTGACTCGTGTTGATCCCACGTACAATGTGGTCAGACTCTTGCAGCTGCTCCAAAGTAGACTGTCAGGGATTTTTTCCTAGTCTGTCTTAGGCTGGAAGTGACACTGAAACCTGTTCAGCCTTCAGCCAGTTGAAAAAAAAATCCTCAAAATAAAGATGCATCTTACATCAATGCCATATTGATGCATACTGGTAAACTAAGAGACATCCCCCCTTGGGTTTCCGAGGCAGTATCACTATGGAAGCAGATTGCCCAACCTTCCCTCCGAAGAGTGGCTGGTGGGTTTGAACCACCAACCTTCTGGTTAGCAGTCAAATGCCTTAGGCACTATGCCACCAGAGCTCCCAAACTAAGGGACAGCAAGTATAAAACAGTAATAATAATAATAATAATCAATTATTAAGAGAGCATATTCCAGAAATACAAAATTGCTTTAACATGAGAATATCAATTAATGTAATTAGTATAACTCGTACAATTAACAAAAGAAGTTATTCTACCCAGAGGAACAGAAAACTTTTTGATAAACTATAATATCCATTTACTTTTGAAAACATTTTTCACAAACTAAGAACAGAAGGGAACTTCCTTAACCTGATAAAAGGTGTTTATTAAACACCTATTTACACAGAAAGCATTCCCTGTGGGATTTAGGACAAAACAAAGATGTCTATTATCACTAGGTCAATTGAACATTGTACTGTAAATTCAAACTAGTACTGTTTGGCAGGAAAAATAAATAAAAGGATTAAGGTTAAGCAAGGAAGAATAAAAGTGTCATTATTTGTAAATGATATGACCGTTTTCATATGAATAATCTAGAAGGAGGCTTTACCTACCAAATATCAGGATTTAGTATAAAGCTATAATATTTAAAACAATGTGATACTGACAAAAGTACTGAACAAACAGACTAAAGGAAATGAATGCTGTTGTTGTTATATGTCATTGAATCAATTCTAAATCATAGTGACCTACAGGACAAAGTAGAATGCCCCACACGTTTCAGAGACTATAAATCTTTATAAGAACAAATTGCCACGTCTTTTCTCCCACAGAACCTCTGGTGGGTTTCAACCACCAACCTTTCAGGTAATAGCCTCTCATATAACCACTGTGCCACCAGAGCTCCTTTAAAGTAAATGAATAGCAACATAAAAATAAACCCACAAAAATACCTATATTTGATAGATGGATTGATGTGGAACAGGGATCATTGCTAATCAATGGGAAAATGTTGAGCTTTTCAATACATAGTAGTGATGATCAGTTACATACTGGGGAAACTACAAAATTGGTCTCATCCTACACAGCATATTCCAAAAACCAAGAACAATTGAAGCATAAAAGTTAACTCTCTAAAGCCATGCAAAGAAAACAGGAGAAAAATATTATTGCTTCAGGACACAGAAGGGTTTCTTGAACAAGAAAAAACATGAACAGATCATTTAACAAAGTTCTGAAATACTAAGAACTGTTCAACAACAAAAAAAAAAAAAAAACCCTCCATAAACTGAGTGAAAAAATAAGCCACAAAGTGGGAGAAGATATTTGCAGCACATATAACTCACAATGATTTACTTCTGGAATATATAAGGAACTCAGAAGAACCAGTAAAAGGCTAACAAATCAATAAGAAAGTGGGAAGGAAAAAAAAGAGGGAGGGCACACTTATTTTGTAGCAGCACTATTCACATTAAGAAAAGATGGAAAACGATGTTAAATGCTCATCCACAGATGAATGGATAAACAAAATGTGATACATATATATATATATATATATATATATACACACACACACACACACACACACATATATAAAAATAAAATGGAATGTTATGCAGCCATAAAGAATAATGAAAAATTTTCAAAATATGTTATGTTTATATCTGGAAGGCTTTATATTGAATGAAATAAGTCAATCACGAAATGGCAAATACTATATGATCTCACTTGCACAAAAAGAAAGAATAAACATACACAGAGAAACATTCATTGGTTGTTACCAGGGGTGAGGAGAAGGGAGGGGGGAATCAGTCTTTAAATAGTAGACACTTGGTCATTTTCAGTGATGGGAAACGTAACACCAAATATGTGTGAAGCGTGCATAATGTGACCAAGGAAAACAAAGTCACTAAGAAGTACCCAAGAATAACATGTCTTTGACAAATGCTGCTGCTGCTGTTGTTGTTATATGCCGTTGAGTCAGACCCGACTCATAGCGAACCCTCCTTAGGCTTCCAAGGCAGCATCACCATGAAGTAGGTTGCCCAACCTTCCTTCTGAGGAGTGTAGCTGGTGGAGTTGAACCTCCAGTCTTCTGGTTAGCAGTCAAATGCCTTAGGCACTATAACACATATAAGTTTGCTAAAACCACCACCAAAAAGTGCATATGTGGTTACATAGGTAGGTATGTACAGATGTGCATAGGTAGGTATATGTGTCTATATGTACGTGCATGTGTAAGTGCATCTATCCCAAACCCCCACCACCAAGTCAATTCTGACTCATAGCAACTCTACAGAATACAGTACCACTGTCCCCTAGGGATTTCAAGGCTGTAAATCTTTACAGAAGCAGACTGCTTCATCCTTCTGCCATAGAGTGCTGGGGCAGTGTAGCGAATTACAGGGTATGGCTTTTCTAGCCACAGTCTTTGTAACTCCCACTGGATTACTGGCTGGGACCATCCAGTATGTGTCAACTTGGCTGGGTAGCTGGTACTAGTTATTACCTACAATGAGACTGGCAATTAACTCGGTGGAACTTGCCATGAACAACTGAGTAGCTGCTTTCAAACTCCTAATTGTTGAAGTCTTCCACCTGGAGTATTTCTGTTGCAACAGCACTAAGTAATCTTCTGGGAAAGTTGGCGCTTGCTCACTCTCGCTCTCACTCGCTCGCTCTCTCGTGTGTAGAACTCTCATGTTGGGATTGGTTAGTTTTGCCACTCCGTCAGGCTAAAATGAGCCCACCTAGAGGCAAAGGGAAAAAAGAAATCTCACTGCTGGCTGAGAGACACCTGACAGAAACCCCTGACTGAGGCTCAAGACAGAGCAGCAGGATTATTTGGCCCACAGAAGCAGAGGCCAGGCCGAGAGGCCAAGGGCCAGAGAAGCGTGTCTAAGGACAGAGTAGAGGGGAGACTGTCTTGATCAAAGAACTGTATCCTGAGCATGTTCCTCAACTTTAATTGTAGCCTATGTTTCGCCCAATAAACCCCATAATCTGTGAGTTCCATGTGGTCACTGCAGCAAATATCAAACCCAGCAAAGAGGTGGTGCGTGCCACAGGAGGGATGGTTGGTATCAAGGTTGGTAAAGAGGACTGAGGAGAGCGGCATGTCTGGCATCATAGGAACAGGCCTTGGGCTGCTGATGGTGATTCTGTCTTCCTCTTGTGAGTCAGGGCTGACTTGATGGCACACAACAACAACAACAACTTGTGTAGTTAGAGGAAGTCAAAAGATACCACCTCCTTGCCCCTTTAGCACCTGGTGAGTTTGAACCACCAACTTTTTGGTTAGCACCAAATGCTTTAAACACTGCACTACCAGAGTTCCTTATGTGCATCTATAGATACATGCATATACATGTATATGGCCTCCATATATATGTACACATATCACAAACCCCACAGTGGGTACAGATACAGATACTTGTTGTTGTTGTTGTTTGCCGTCGAGTCAAACCCGACTCATAGCGACCCCTCCTTGGGTTTCCGAGGCAGTATCACTACGGAAGTAGGATTGCCCAACCTTCCTTCCGAGGAGTGGCTGGTGGGTTTGAACCGCCAGCCGTCTGGTTAGCAGGCAAGTGTCTTAGCCACTATGCTACCAGAGACATAACCAAATACCTTGTTTACTGTGTTTAAAGGCTTAGGACCATAGTCTCGTGGGACAACTCAGTCAACTGGCATTGCTACTGTTGTTAGGTGCTGTCGAGTCAGCTCCGACTCATAGTGACCCTATGCATGACAGAACGAAACACTGCTCAGTCCTGTGGCAGCCTCACAATCCTTGCTACACCTCAGCCCATTGTTACAGCCACTCTGTCAATCCATCTCATTGAGGGTCTTCCTCTTCTTCATTGACCCTCCACTTTACCAAGCCTGATATCCTCCAAGGAATGGTCCCTTCTGAGAACATGACTAAAGGTGAGACAAAGTCTAGTCATTCTTGCTTCCAAAGAGCATCCCAGCTACACTTCTTCTAGGACAGATTACACTTCTTCCAGGACAGATTTATTCATTTCTTTTGACAACTCATGGTACTTTCAATATTCTTCGCCAACACCATTCAAAAGCATCAACTCTTTTTCAGTCTTCCTTGTTCACTGTCTAGCTCTCACATGTATAAGAGATGACTGAAAATACCATGGCTTGGGTCAGGTGCACCTTAGTCTTCAAGGAGATATCTTTGTTCCTCAGAGTTTTAAAGAGGTCTTTTGCACAGATCTGCCCAGCACAATACATCACCTGATGTCTTGACTGCTGCTTACATTGGTGTTGATTGTGGAACCAAGTTCCACAACTTTAACAGCTTCAATCTTTTCTCCACTTATTGTGATGCTGCTTATTGGTCTGGCTGTTGAGGATTTTCATTTTCTTTATGTTGAGATGTAATTGATACTGAAGACTGAAGTCTTTAATTTTCATCAGTAAGTGCTTCAAATCATCCTCACTTTTAGCAAGCAAAGTTGTGTTGTCAGTGTATCGCAGGTTGTTAATAAATCTTCCTCCAATGCTGATGCCACATTTTTCTTCATATAGACCAGCTTCTAGGATTATATGCTCAGCATACAGATTGAATTACTATGGTAAAAGGTTACAACCCTGACACACTCTCTTCCTGATTTTAAACTATGCAGCATCTCCTCATGAGAAACCTGTACATAGACCAGGTGGCTGTTGTTCAAACAGAACAAGAAGACACTGCATGGATCACCTCTCTTTGGAATGGGTACAAATATGGATCTCTTCCAGTCTGTTGGCCAGGAAGCTGTCCTCCAAATTTCTTGGCATATGCAACTGAGTTCCTCCAACACAGCATCCATTTGTTCAAACATCTCAATGGGTACTGTCAATGCCTGGAGCCTTGTTCTTCGCCAGTTCCTTCACTGCAGCTTCAACTTCTTCCTTCAGTACCATTGGTTCTTGATCATATGCCACCTCCTGAAATGGATGAACACTGACCAATTCTTTTTGGTACAGTGACTCTGTGTATTCCCTCCATCTTCTTTTGATGTTTCTTGCATCATGCAATATTTTGCCCATA
>NW_006921660.1:3433394-3448631 GCF_000298275.1 Orycteropus afer afer
GTGAAGTCCACATCTATAGGCGTCTTTTGTGTTGTTGAAAAAAGGTTATGTGCAATGAATAAATCCTTGGTCTTGCAAAGTTCTATCACGTGATCTCCAGTGTTATTTCCATCACCAGAGCCATATTTTCCAACTACCAGTGATTCTTCTTTGTTTCCAACTTTTGCCTTCCAATCACCAGTGATAATCAACATATCCTGGCTGCATGTTTGGTCAATTTCAGACTGCAAAAGTTGGCAAAAATCCTTAATTTCTTCATCTTCTGCTTTGGTGGTTGGTGCATAAACTTGAATAATAGTAGTATATTAACTGGTCTTCCTTGTAGGTGTATCGATTTTATTCTATCACTGACAGCATTGTACTTCAGGATAGAGCTTGAAACATTCTTTGTGACGATGAATTCCACACCATTCATCTTCAATTTGTCATTCCCAGCATAGTAGATAATATGGTTGTCTGATTCAAAATGGCCAAAATCAGTCCATTTCAGTTTACTAATGCCTAGGATATCAATCTTTATGCATTCCACTTCATTTTTTACAACTTCCAATTTTCCTAGATTCGTATTTCATACATTCCATGTTGTGATTATTAATGGATATTTGCAGCTGTTTCTTCCCATTTTGAGTTGTGCCACATCAGCAAATGAAGGTCCCGAAAGCTTTACTCCATCCACATCATAAAGGTCAGCTCTACTCTGAGGAAGCAGCCCTTCGCCATTCGTATTCTGAGTGCCTTCCAACCTGATGGGCTCATCTTCTGGCACTGTATCAGACCGTATTTCAGGGCTCTTCAAAAAGTTTTCTAGTAAGATATCAGACAATGTTTCACTGCTATTCATAAGGTTTTCTCTGGCCAATTATTTGAGAAGTGGATGATCTCATCCTTCTTCCAAGTCTGTCTTAGTCTGGAAGCTCTGCTGAAACCTGTCCATCACGGGTGACAATGCTGGTATTTGAAATACCGTTGGCATAGCCTCCAGTCTCACAGCAACACACAAACCACCAAAGTACAACAAACTGACAGGAGAGTGGTGGCAACTGGCATGAGTATATTTCAAACAGTTTACACAAACCATGGCCTCATCTATCCTGAGACCAGAAGAATTAGATGGTGCCTGGTTACCACTATAAACCACTCTGATCAGGGACACAATGAATGGACTCTGATAGCATAGGTGCAAACTGCAGAGCAAAATGCAAATTCTTAAAAGTCTAGCCTTGCTGAACCAGTTGAGACTGGAAAGAACTCCGAGACTATCACTTAAAATATCCTTTAAAGTTTGAAGATGAAAGGGCAAAGGGGAACAGGAAAACTAGATTAATGAAAAAGGAACAACCAGAACAAATACAATGAGAATGTTGACATACTATGAAAAAATGTAACCAATCTCACTGAATAATCTGCACAGAAATTGTCAATGGGAACCTAATATGCAGCAAACACACTGAAACATTACTATTTTTTAAATGTTGGGGGAATTTCAAAGAAAAGGGAAAGAAATGACCTATAAACATATAAAAAATGTGAGTAGTCTCGTTAGTACTGACACAATACCTTCCCAAATCCAACCAATTGAAAAAAATATATATTAGAACACCTCAACTTCAAGTGTTGCCAAGGATGTGGAGATTCGGAAATTATTCTTCACTGATGGTAAGAGAGTAACTACTTCAAAAAAAAAAAACAAAAAAAACTGGCTTTACCTAGTAAAGGTGCACATGCAACTCTACAAACCAACAAATCCACTGCTAGGTATGCATTAGGGAAAATTTACTTGTCTTAGTTACCTGTAACAGAAATACCACAAGTAGATTGTTTTAACAAACAGACATTTATTTTCTCACAGTTTTGGAGGCTAGAAGCCTAAACTCAGGGTCTATCTTTAGGAAGGCTTTTTCTCTCTGTTGGCTCTGGAGGTGGGTCTTTATCTCTTTGCTCTTAATTCCTGGGCATGTTCATGTGTCTGGGCACATTTTTCCCTCCATCTCTTCTTCTCTCATTTGTTTGTTTAATCTCTTTTGTATCTCAAAAGAGACTGACTTAAAACACACTCTACATTAATCCTGTCATAGCAATAGCAAACAAAACAAAAATTCCCAAATGAGATTATGAGAGCTCTGCTGGCATAGAGCCTAAAGGCTTTTGACTGCTAACCAGAAGGTTGGAGGTTCAAACTCACCAGCCACTCCTCAGAAGGAAGACTGGGCAATCTACTTCCATAATGATACGCCTCAGAAACCCAAGGAGGGGTCACTATGAGTCGGATCCAACTCGATGGCAGAGTTTTGTTTTGTTTTTTATTTTTTAAATGCAATTATAACAGATACAGAGGTTAAGATCAAACCCACCAGCCACTCCTCAGAAGGAAGATGGGGCAATCTATTTCCATAGGGATACTGCCTCGGAAATTCAAGGAGGGGTAGCTATGAGTCGGGTCCGACTCAATGGCACATAACAACAACAACAACAACATTTTTGGGGGATGTAATTTGCACACATTTCTGAAGAAGTATATACAAAATGTTTATAGCAGCACTGTTCATAATAGTGAATAACTAAACAAAATGGCTATCTCTTATAGCTATATAATACTATATAGCAGTGATTATAAACATCAACATTCAGTTTTAAGATTATGTTGAATTTAATATATTCTTCTTTAATTGTAGACTATGTTTTTAAATTAACAGACAGTAAAATTGACTATTTAGTTCTGAGGAGCTCTGGTGGTTCGTGATTAAAGCATTCAGCTGGTAACCAAAGGTAAATCGTTCAAACCTACCAGCAGTTTCAAGGGGAAGAAAGAGGTGGCAGTCTGCTTCTAAAAATTTACAGCCTTGGAAATCATAGGGGACAGTTCTACTCTGCCCTATAAGGTCTCTATGAGTCAGAATCTATTTAACAGCAGTATGTTTGATGTTTTTTTTTTTGTTTGTTTTTGTTTTTTTTTTTGTTTATAGTTCTATGAATTTAACAACTATATAGATCTGTGTTAACTCCATCACATTCAGGCAATTCATCACACACACAAAAACTTCCACATTCTACCTTTTTTCTAGTCACACACTTCCCCTCACTACAAATCCTTACAATCAATAATCACTCTTTCTAGTGTAATTTCATCTTTTAGAGAATGTCATATGAATGGAATCCTGCAGTATGTAACTTTTGAAGACTTTCACTCAACATAATGCTTTTTGAGATTCATCCAAGTGGTTTTATGTATCAATAGTTCCTTCATTTTTATTACTAAGTGGTATTCAACTGTATATATTTACACAATTTTGTTTATCCATTAGCCCAATGAATGACATTTGGATTACTTCCAGTTTGAGAAGAGTATTACCAGAGCTACTACAGACATTGGTGTACAGGTTTTTATGTGAATACAAGTTTTTTGCTTCTCTAGAGAAAATACAGAAGAGTATTAGAAACTGGAAAGTTTTCCAGTATACCTGTAATAATTTGCCTTCTGATCATCAATTTTTGAGAATTTCAGTTATTGCACATCCTTAACAGCACTTGGTATTGTCACTTTTTTATTGTACCCTTTTACTGGATGTCTAATAGTAACTTATTGTGGTTTTAATACACATTTCCCTAACAGCTACCAATGTTGGTTATCTTATCATTGTCTATTTACCATCTGTATATCCTGTTCAAACCCACCAGCCACTCCTCAGAAGGAAGGTTGGGCAATCCTACTTCCGTAGTGATACTGCCTCGGAAGGAGGGGTCGCTATGAGTCAGGGCCGACTCGATGGCAAACAACAACAACAACAACAACATATCCTCTGCAGTGATATGCGTATTCAAGTCTTTAGGCATTTTTTACTTGTGTTGCACATGTGCTAACTGCTGAATTTTGAGAGTAATTCATATATTTTGGATATAAATTTTTATCAAATATATAATGTGCAAAAATTTTCTCCCCAGTCTGGAACTTGTCTTTTACTTCTCCTAACAGCAATATTCATAAAAGTATTTAATTTTGATGACGTTGTAGTTATCTTTTTATGTTTCATATTTTTGTCATTTTTAAGAACTCTTTGCCTACCTAAAGACCATAAAGATTTTTTCTATATTTTCTCTAAACAATTTATAATTTTACATTTAGACCTATGATTCATTTTGAGTTAATTTCTGAATACTGTGTAAAGTTTATATAGAGGTTTACTTTTTTCATAGTAACATTTGATTGTTTCAACACCATTTGCTGAAAAATGTATTCTTTCTTCATTGAACCACACTTAAGCCCTTCGCAAAGATGAAATGCTGAATCAACAAAGTGATAGGAAAACCTACAGAGTGGGAGAAAATTTTCAAGAACCACATACCCGATAAACAATCTAATGTAGAATATATATAATATATATGTACATGTATATTTATATTAGATATTTTTTGCTTTCTATTAGACCACAAAAAACTTGTATAAATTAACAACAAAAAGACAAAAAAAAAAAAGGCAAAAAATGGACAAAAGGCTTGAACACACATTTCACCAAAGAAGATATTCAAATGATCAGAAAGCACATGAAAAGATTCCCAACTTCATCAGCCACTGTTGTTGCTGGGTGCCATCAAGCCAATTCAACCTAACAGCCACCCTACATGAGAGCACAGAAATGCACCACAGAGTTTCAAAGCTATGATCTTTACAGTAATTATCAATGCATCATGATTGCATGTTTGATCAATGTCAGACTGCAGAAGTTGGTAAAAATTTTCAATTTCTTCATTTTTGGCATTAGTGCTTCATGAGTAAATCTGAATAACTGGTCTTCCATAGAACCATATGGATATTATCTCATCACCGACAGTGTTGTACTTCAGGACAATTCCTGAAATGTTCTTTTTCATGATGAATGCAACTATATACTGCCAACTATAACACTGAGAAGAATGGGAATTCCAGAACACTTGACTGTACTCATGGGCAATCTGTACATAGATCAGGACCCTGTCGTTCAAATGGAACAAGGGGATACCACGCGGTTCAAAATCAAGAAGGGAGTGCATCAAGGTTATATCCTTTCACCATACTTATTCAACTTGTATGCTGAGCAAATAATCTGAGAAGCTGGACTATATGAAGAAGAACGTGGCACCAGGATTGGAGGAAGATTCATTAGCAACCTGCAACACATAGATGACACAACTTTGTATTTTCAATCACCTCTTATGCATGTGAGACCTGGACAATGAATAAGGAAGACCGAAGAAGAGGTGATGCTTTTGAGTTGTGGTGTTGGAGAAGAATGCTAAGAGTACTATGGTCTGCTACTAAAAGGACTAACAAATCTGCCCTGGAAGAAGTGCAGCCGGAATGCTCCTTGGAAGCCAGAATGGCCAGACTTCGTCTCACCTACTTTGGTCATGTTGTCAGAAGGTACCATTCCCTGGAGAAGGGTATCATGCTTGGTAAAGCGAAGGGTCAACGAAGAAGGGGAAGGCCCTCAATGAGATGGACAGACACAGTGGCTTCAACGATGGGCTCAGGTATAGCAAAGATCGTGAGGCTGGCACGAGACAGGACAGTGTTTCGTTCTGCTAAACACAGAGTCATTATGAGTTTGAGACAACTCGACAGCACCTAACATCAACATACTGCCAAATGACTAAATACCAACCGAATGGAAGAGACCCCTATGTGTGCCCATTCCAAAGAAAGGTGATCCAAAAGAATGCTTCAATTATCAAACAATATAATTAAAATCACACATAAGTAAAATTTTTTTAGGATTATTTAAAAATGATTGTAGCAGTACAACAGGGAACTGTCAAAAATTCAAGGCAGATTCAGAAGAGGACAAGGAATGCTGACATCATTGCTAACATCAAACAGATCTTGATAGAAAGTAGAGAATACCAGAAAGATGTTTGCCTGTGTTTTATTGATTATGCAAAAGCATTCAACTATGTGGATTATAACAAATTATGGATAACATTGTGAATAATGGGAATTACAGAACAATTAATTGTTCTCATGAGGAACCTGTGCATAGACTAAGAGGATACTGCATGGTTCAAAATGAGGGAAGGTATGCATCAGGGTTGTATACTTTCATCCTTATTCAACCTGTATGCTGAGAAAATCATCTAAGAAGATAAAGGTGGATTAAATGAAGGAGGCAGCATTAGCACTGGAAGAAGACTCATTAATAACCTGCAGCATGCAGATGACACAACCTTGCTTCCTGAAACTGAAGAAGGCTTGATGTACTTACTGATAAAAAGATTACAGCCTTCAGTATGGACTACACCTCAACATAAAGAAAACAAAAATCCCCACAATTGGAATGAATAAGTACCATCATGACAGACAGAGAAAAGACTTAAGTTGTCAAGGATTTCATTTTATTGGATCCACAATAAATGTTCATGGAAGCAGATGTCAAGAAGTCAAATGACACACTGCATTGGGCAAACCTTCTGCAAAAGCTGTATTTAAAGTGTTAAAGAGCAAAGATGTCACTTTGAGAACTAAGATGCACCTGACACAAGCCATGGTATTTTCACTCGTCTAATATGAGTAAGAAAACTGGACAATGAATAAGAAAGACCAAGGAAGAAATGATACAATGAAAATATAGTGCTGGAGAAAAATATTAAATATACTATGAACTGCCAGAAGAACAAACAAATTTGTCTTGGAAAAGTACAGCCAGAATGCTCTTTAGACGCGAGGATGGTGAGAATTCGTCTCACATATTCTGGACACATTATCAGGAGAGACCAGTCCCTAGAGAAGGACATCATGCTTGGTAGGGGGTAAGAAAAAAAAAAGGAAGACCTTCAACAAAATAGATTGAGAAGTGGCTGCAACAATGGGTCCAAACATAACAATAATTTTGAGGATGGTGCAGGACTGGGCAGAGTTTTGTTCTGTTGTACACAGGGTTGCTCTAAGACTGAACAAAGTCTGCAGCAACTAACAACAACAACAAAAACCTTTACAGGGGCAGATCACGTTTTTCTCCCATGATGCACTTAGTGGGTCCGAACTGCCAACCCTACAGTTAGCAGCTGAGTGCTTAACCACTGATTTACCAGACAGAGTTCCTTATGATTAGTCAAAAATGAAACCCACAGCTGCCAATTCAATTATGTCTCACAGCAACCCTATAAGGCAGAGTAGAACTGTCCCATAAGCAGATGCTCTGGAACTTTCTCATTTAGGAGTTTGGGTGCCATAGTGCCTAAGGCATGTGACTGCTAACCAGAAGACAACCAGCCACTCCTCAGAAGGAAGATTTGGCAATCTACTTCCGTAAAGATACCACCTTGGAAACCCAAGAAGGGATCCCTATGAGTAGGACTGACTCAACGGTCATGAGTTTGGTTTTTGGTTTGGTTAGTCCACTCAATCTAAATTGTCATTGTTACGCTGAGTCATTCGGAGTACTCCCTAATGACCCTTCTAATGTCTAAGGGATAATGATATTTTCTTTCATTCTTGATATCAGTAATTTGCATCTTCTATCATTTTTCTTGAGAGCTCTGGTGGCGTAGTCAGTATCGCTAGAAGTTTATCAACTATAATGATCTTTTTCAAAAAATGAAAAAAAAATATTTTTCTTTCACTAACTTTATTGCTTTTTACATCATTTATTTTTTTCTTCTTTCACTTTTATCCCTATGCTTGCTTTAGGTTTATTTTACTCTTTATTTTCTATATTCTTAAGGTAGTGGTGTTCTTAGGTGCCATCCAGTCAGTTCCAACTAATAGAGATTCTATCTAAAACAAGAACAAAAAATTCAAGCCTCAAGTTGCAATATTGAAGGATTCTATGGGCAAAATTTTGAATTATGCAGCAAACATCAAGAGAAGATGGAAGGAATACACAGAGTCACCACACCACAAAGAACTGGTTGATGTTCATTCATTTCAGGAGGTGGCATATGATCAAGAACCAACGGTATTGAAGGAAGAAGTTGAAGCTGCACTGACGGAACTGGCGAAGAACAAGGCTCCAGGAACTGATGGAATACCCACTGAGATGGTTCAACAAACGGATGCCACACTGGAGGCACTCACTCAGCTATGCCAAGATATTTGGAAGAATGCTACCTGGCCAACTGACTGAAAGAGATCCACATTTATACCCATTCCAAAGAAAGGTGAACCCAAAGAATGTGGAAATTATCAAACAGTATCATTAATATCACATGCAAGTAAAATCTTACTGAAGATAATTCAAAAAACAGTTGCAGCAGTCTATTAACAGAGAACTCCCAGAAATGCAAGCTGGATTCAGAAGAGAATGTGGAACAAGGGATATCATGGCTGATGTCAGATGGATCTTAGTTGAAAGCAAAAAATACCAGAAAGATGTTTACTAATTATGTTTTATTGATTATGCAAAAGCATTCAATTGTGTGAGTCATAACAAATTATGGATAATATTGAGAATAAGAATTCCAGAACACCTGTTGTACTCACGAGGAACCTGCACAAAGATCAGGAGGCTGTCGTTCAAACAGAACAAGGGGATACTGCATGGTTCAAAATTAAGAATGGAGTGCATTGAGGTTGTATTCTTTCACCATACTTACTCAACTTATATGCTGAGCAAATAATCCAAATTCAACTTGTATGCTGAGCAAATAATCCAAGATGCTGGACTATATGAAGAACGCAGCATCAGGATCAGAGGAAGACTCATTCACAACCTGTGAGACGCTGACGACACAACATTGTTTGCTGAAAGTGAGGACGACTTGAAACACTTACTGATGAAAATTAAAGACTACACTCTGCAGTATGGATTGTACCTCAATACTAAGAAAACAAAAATCCTCACAACTCGTCCAATAAACAGCTTCACGATAAATGGAGAAAAGACTAAAGTTGTCAAGGACTTCATATTACTTGGTTCTACAATCAACACCAATGGAAGCAGCAGCCAAGACATCAGATGATGTATTGCATTGGGTAAATCTGCTGCAAAAGACCTCTTTCAAGTGATGAAGAGTAAAGATCTCTCCTTGAAAACTAAGGTGTACCTAACACAATCCATGGTATTTTCAATCACCTCTTATGCATGTGAGAGCCGGACAATGAATAAGAAGACCAAAGAAGAGTTGATGCTTTTGAGTTGTGGTGTTGGAAAAGAATGCTAAGAGTACCATGGTCTGCTAAAAGGACTAACAAATCTGTTCTGGAGGAAGTGCAGTCAGAAGGCTCCTTGGAAGTGAGAATGGCCAGACTTCATCTCATCAACTTTGGTCATGTTGTCAGATGGAACCATTCCTTGGAGAAAGTTATCATGCTTGGTAAAATGGAGGGTCAACAAAGGGAAAGGCCCTCAATGAGACGGACTGACAAAGAGGCTACAACAATGGGGTCAGGTATTTAGCGGTGCATCATAGTATTACACTGTCTATATGTACCACAGTCTGGTTATCCATTCTGGTGATGGTCACGTAGGTTGTTTCCATCTCTCTTTTATAGTTTATTATTATTATTATGTTGTTGTTGTTACGTGTCCTCTAGTCAGACCTGACTCATAACAACCCCTCCTTGGGTTTCCAAGGCAGTATCACTACGGAAGTAGATTACCCCATCTTCCTTCCGAGGAGTGGCTGGTGGTTTGAACCACCAGCCTTCTGGTTAGCAGTCAAGTGCCTTAGGCACTATGCTACCAGAGCTTTCTTATAGTAATGTTTTATACTTTGTAGATATCTTTTGTGTCCCTCGTAAGACTTATTCCTTAGTACTTTATTGTTTTTGCTGGCTATTTTAAATGGTATTGTTTTCCTTAATTCCTCTTCTGAGATATCTTTGTTGATGTAAAGGAATTCAACTGATTTTTGTATGTTAATCTTGCTATTCCTGCCACTTTGCTGAATCTTTCAATTGGTTCCATTTGTTTTCTTGCTGAGTCTCCCAGTATTTCTATGATCAGGATCATATTATGTGCAAATGGGGATAGTTTTGCTTCTTCTTTGCCAATTTGGATGCCTTTTATTTTCCTTTCTTGCCTTACTGCCCCAGCTAGGATTTCCAATACAATGCTGAATAGAGTGGTTATAGAAGGCATCCTTGTTTGGTTCCTATTCACAAGGGGAATACTTTCAACCTCTCTCCACTGAGAATAATGTTGGCTGTTGGTTTTGCATTTATCCCCTTTATTATGTTGAGGAATTTCTCTTCTATTCCTGTTTTCCTGAGAGTTTTTACCAGTAATGGGTGCTGGATTTTAGCAAAGCCCTTTCTGCACGGATTGATAGAAAAATTATCTTAAAAGGCTAAAGGGTAGGGAACGTTAATGAAAAATAAAGACTGAGAAACACTAAATTAGCATAAAGCATTTGTGATTTCTCCATGTTGTTGCATGTATCAGCAGTTTGTTACAACTGAGTAATATTCCACTAAGGAACCTTGGTGGGTCAATGCTTAAGTTCTTGGCTGCTAATCAAAAGGTTGGCAGTACAAATCCATACAAAGGCTCTGCAGAGAAAGACATGGCAATCTGCTCCTAGAAAGATTACCCTAGAAAACTTTATGTGGCAGTTTTACTCTATCATATAGGGTCACTATGAGTTGAAAACTGAATGGATAGCACTTAACAACAATGAAAACAATAATATTCCACAAAGTGCCAGTTTGTTTATGTGTTTTGTAATTGATGGACATATTGTTCTCATTTCTCTTGAGTAAAAATCCGGGAGTAGGATTGCTGGATTAAGTATAAAAATATATTAAACAAAGGAGCTCTAATGATGCAGTGGTTAACTGCAAGGATGTCAGCAGTTTCCAGCTACTCCACCGGGATAAAGACAAGTTAAGTCTGCTTTAATAATGATTTACAGCCTTGGAAACCTTATGGGACAGTCCACACTGCCCTAAGATCACTATGAGTTGAAATCAACATGGCGGCAAAGGGTTTAGATTTATTTTTGGTATATTAAACTGTTTACTAAAGTAGCTCTACCTCTTTACATTCCCACCAGCAATGGATGAGATTTCCAGTCACTCCCCATCAGCAGCAGCACTTGGTATTGTCACGTTTTCTGCCCTCTTGTTTGTTAGTTTAATCATCTCATTTCTCTCTCCCACTCCCCTAATCACCACCACTACAAACATATACATAAATGCTGGATTTTTCTGAACCTCCAAGGCATTAAGTTTCTTCCTGCAGAGACTTTACATATGTTCTTTCCTCTGTCCCCTAAAATTATTTCATCCCACCCCTTTTCTAGCTAATTCCTATTATTCTTCAGGTTTCCATTTAAATGGTACTACCTCAGCTCCCCAAGAAAGCTTTCCTGACTCCAAAAAGTCAAGGCTTATATAATACATTGTCCTTACACCCCACACGTTTCTTCATAATACTTGTGACACCTGAAATGAAAACTACTATTCTTTACTCAGCTAGACTCCAAATTCTACAAGGACACTGGCTAGGTCTGTCTTGTCCACCAAACTGGAAAAAATGGGCACTTTGGAGATACAAAAAAAATACACCACATGACTAGATTGTATATTCGGGGAAAGACGGACCATAACCCCCCCAAAAAAAAAAAAACTCACTGACACATCCAGTCGATTCCAACTCACAGTGACCCTGCTGGGGTTTCCAAGGCAATAAATCTTTACAGAAGTAGACTACTCAGTCTGCCTTCCACAGAGTGGCTGTTGGGTTTGAACCACCAACCTTCTGATTAGCGGTCAAATGCCTTAGGCACTATGCCACCAGAGCTCCTTAATTTTTACAGAAGCAGACTGCCCACCTGAATCTGGAAAAGCTGACTGGCTTGATGATATCTATTTCTGCACCATGCAGGCAATCAGGCATTTGTTGAAAAAATAAATACCTGGACAAATGAAGAGTCACAGATGTGGATCCAGTTTAAACACCTACTAACTAGCTGGGCCACCTCAGGCAGATTACTCAGCCTTTTTTAAGCCTCATTAAGGAGTTCTGGTGGCATAGTGCCTAAAGCATTTGACTGCTAACCAGAAGGTTGGCAATTCAAACTTACCAGCCATTCTGCAGAAGGAAGGTGGGCCAATCTACCAGTAAAGAATGACTGCCTCAGAAACTCAATGGGGGTCACTATGAGTCAGAATTGGCTCAATGGCAGTGAGTTTGGTTTGGTTTAAGTTTCATTTATGAGTTTCTTCATTTATAAAATGGAAATAGTCATATCTGCTTTTTAGAGTTAATGTGAAGAACTAAATAAGCACATTATCAATGCCCTCTCTATGGAAGCCATTCATTACTCACAGTGACTCTACTGGAGAGAGCAGAATTGCCCGAACGGTTTCCAAGGCTGTAATCTTAAAGAAAGCAGTCTGTTTCTTCTTTCTCCCACAGAGCAACTGGTATGTTTGAACTGCTGACATTTTGGTTAGCAGTCTAGTACTTAACCACTTGGAATCAACTCATTATCGATGGGTTTGTCTGGGAGTTTTTTTTTTGTTTGTTTGTGTGTCTGTTTGCCTACAGAAGCCAAGGAAAGATCTCACTACCTAAATACTGCTCTGCTAGAATGAAGAGATACCTTTTGCTTAGCATAAAACTAAGAACACTGAACTAAAAAATTAAAAGTTTTTAGGGGTAAAGAATGCTACAGAGAACAAGACAACAACAACAGAGGCTGTGCCAGCGTGTTTAGACAAGACCACATGCTGGGAGTGCAGGGAAAAGGCTAGAGACAAAGGGCCTGCCCTTCAGGGGAACAGAAAAGTGGAGAGGCTAACAAACATTAGTATTTAATCCTCTAACTCATGAAGGCACAAGATGTCAACCGAATATGCTCCACTGAAATGTGCTATCCAATACAGTGTGTTAGTTCAAGAGGAGGGCTCTGTCATAAGCCATGCCCTTACACAGAATTGTAGATTCTGCAGTTTATAAAAGAGAGCAAATGTACAGCAGAGCTAAGTCTACCACGAAAGCCATTAAAGGTATAAATTCAAACCTCCTCTACTGAAAGACACAGGATCAGGAGTATACAAATGGCTAAGCTCAACTTAACGAGAAAATGAACATCTACATAGCACTTGGGAAGGGTAAGTACACAATCACTTGATGGACTGGTACAAATTGACTCATCTCACCAGCAGACTTAGACTTAGAAAGGGCAGCTATGTAAATTCTTGGCATCAGAAACACACCACCTTGTACAACAGCCCATTCCATTCTTCAACTATTTAAATAATTAGATTTTGGCTCATTGTAAGGAAAATGATGCCATGTCTTCTTGTAGTTTTCTCCCCTGGTCTAATCACCCCAGATATTTCTTTCTCATGACAGACTGTCAAATATTTGAAGATTATTTTACATAGGGTGACCATATGTCCCCATTTATCCAGGACAGTCCCGCTTTATGCCTATCATTCCAGTATAATTATTAATAACGCTTTTTTCTACTTACAAGGAGTCTTGGTTTGAACGATAATCTATATGACCACACAGTTATAAGAAATCCTTCCTCATACCTCAAATGTTTGCTTCCTCAAGCTAAACATTTGTCTTTGTGCCAACCACTCCTCCTACAACATAATTTTCAGTCCCTTAACCATTCTGAGCCCTTAACTCTGAATGAGTTCCAAGTGACTGATATCCATAAATTGAATGCAATATATTCCAAATATAGAGGCACAGGAGAAAAGCAAGATTTATTCTTCTGGTCATATTAATGCAGCATATGAGCACCTTAGCCTTTTTAGAAGTCAGGTCACACTTCATTTATGTTGACAACAGATTATCAATTAAAACTTTTAAGTCTCTTCCCCTTATGTTTCCACCAAACAAAACTGTACTTAATACAACAGGTGTTTGGTACATGGCCCATACCTACACAAAATTTTGAAAAATATTTAAGGGCTTGGAAGGAGATCAAATTTAAAAAAAAAAAAAAGTTAGCAGGGACAAAGTTTAGGTGTAAAATAAGGAGAATGTTGTTGTTGTTGTTATGTGCCATCAACTCACACCTGACTCATAGCAACCCCTCCTTGGGTTTCCAAGGCAGTATCACTATGGAAGTAGATTGCCCAACCTTCCTTCCAAGGAGAGGCTGGTGGGTTTGAACCGCCAACCTTCTGGTTAGCAGTCAAGTGCCTTAGGCAGTAGGCTACCAGAGCTAAAATAAGGAGAATATCTTATACCAAAAGCCATATGTGGTAGTTAAAGTTCTGTGTCATCTTGGCTGGGCCTGGTTTTGAATGGCTGGGCAGCTGGATGTAGTATTCCCCATGATGAGACTGGTAATCAACCCCATGGTAGAATGTGCTGTGAGCAACTGAGTAGCTGCCTTACAGTTGAGCTCTGCTTCCAGTACGTAAGAAGAAGCTTTCAGAAGGGTTTCTGAGTTTTTTGGCCTGCTTGGACCCTGCATGTATCTGACTCTTCATTCAATAGCCTGCTGTGTTGCCTGCTGATCTTGGAAACGTTTCTGGACTTGAACTAGTGGCCTGCCATGTTGCTTGATAATCTTGGGACTGTGCCATTTTGTTTGCTGACCTTGGGGCTGTCAGCTCAGTAGCCAGCAACTGCCTGAGGTAAGAGATGCCTCCAGCTCCAGTGGGCTGGGAGCAAGAGGTAGAGGTGACGACCAAGGTTAAGGAGCCCTCACCCAGCCTCTAGAGCTGACACTTTGAACTCAGACTTCTAGACTCCTAAACTGTAAGAAAATAAACCCCTGTTTATTCAACCCATCCACCTGTGGTATTTCTGTTATAGCAGCACTAGAGAACCAAAGCACTATGTAAAGAGACACTTTGATGAGGGAAGAATCGGAAAGAATTCTAAGCCTGAGTTATGGAAATTAAAATGGTACACTGTCCACTGGAAGGAAGAATTGGTTTGGAAAGGAAAAATGACGAGGTTAGCTTTAAACTAGTTAAATAATGATGAAGAAATATATTCCAGAAGAATCAAAGATAAAATGGATTAAATAATTTCTTTAAAGAAAAACTAGAGGGGAGGGAACGCTGCTAGATGGGTAAAGACATATATTGACTTGAATGAAGGGAATAGCAATATACCAAAAGCTGGTGACCAGCACAATATCACGGGGGAAAAGAAAGACATGGGGAGGTACACAGGAGGTACAGATAACAAAAGTAAATAATATTATATACATGATTCTACATTATCAGTGATAACAAACATTAATCTATGGGTAGATACCTAGGTAGACACACAAGGTGATCAGGTATGGGTAGGCAAAAGGGAATATACCCATTACTGTATATAAATTAGGCAGATTATTTATGCA
>NW_006921660.1:3451522-3459139 GCF_000298275.1 Orycteropus afer afer
TTTAAACACCAGAGGCTCAGCCTCAAAACTCACGTCTACATGTCACCACAGTAGGACAAACCGACAGACAAGTTTGTCCTGCTGTTGGAGACCTCTCTTATCCCCCCCACCTGGTCCCTGTGGCTGACTGTTCCTCTGCTGGCTTCTTGTCTTTTAATCCCCTTTCTCCTGCTCTTATATATGTGCATATATATGTGCAATAAAAATGTCCACTTATATAGTGGTGCTAATGGTGCAAAGGTATGATAACTTCTTATCCATAACTAAACATTTTGAGGGAGGTAAGTCGCTTGGCCTATGGACCATGGTCATGGGGGGACATCAAGCTCAAACAGTGTAACTACTACACAAAAATATTTTTCCATATCCTACTTTGGTAAGCAACAGGGTTCTTAAAAGCTTGCGAGCAGCCATTTAACATGCAACTATTGGTTTCCCTCACCCACAGCGAAGAAAAGTGAAGACAATCAAAGATAGATGGAAACAATTAGTCCTAAGGACTAGTGGACCATGCGAACGTCAGCCTACTTGATCCTGAAAGCAGAAGAACTAGATGGTACCTGGTTACCATTGTCAACCACTCAGAAAGAGAACAGAATAGGAGATCCCAGAAAGAATAAAAGAAAAATGTGGAACAAAATATAAAAATATAAAAAAACACCAATAAGCGTGACTGGTCTAATAGACTGGTGAAACCCCCGAGACTATGGCCCCTCATCACCCTTCATACCTGGAATTGAACTCACTTCCGTGGCTTCTACCCAAACGATAGACAGGAGTATAAAGTGAATATTTACACCAGGTAGGTACACTCTTGAGAACAATTAACCATGGGAGACTAAAAGGGCAGTATCTGAACAGGGAGAGAGTTCAGAGGCCAGGAAAGCACAGAAAAAAGGGACACAGGGAAAGGGCAACCAGATGGAGGAGTGAGAAGAGAGATGTTAAAGTTAAAAGGACTGCAAACGTCATGAAACAAAATGTGTATAAACTGTTCTATGGAAAATGAATTTGCTTTGTAAACTTTCACCCAAATCATGAAAAAAAAAAAGTTAAAAAACAAAGACTAGAAGAAAACTCGATGGCTATTTTCATAATCTTGAAACAAGAATGGCTTTTATGGCTAGATAAAGGAAGAGAATGGGAAATCTGACTAAATGAAAATTGCAAATATTAAAACCATAAAACACCATAAATCTAAGTGGAAAAGCATATATATATATATAGCATATCACAAAGAGCTAACCATCCCTATTACTTACAAAAGAGCTTTTACAGATCAGAAGGAAAGCCAACTCAATTTAAAAATCAGAGAAACACTTTCCAAAGAAGCTATTAAAAGAACTCTATCTAGCAATTAAATATCAATTAAAACAATGAGGTTCTCTATCTAGCATCAGGAAAGACAAAAAAGTTGAAGACCCCAGAATCAGAAAAGTTGTGATGAAACAAGAATTCTTAAGCACTGCTGATGGGATGAACACAATTTTGTGGAGGGCAAAATTGGCAATATCTATGAAAATGTTAAAAGTACATGGCCAGCAATATGACATCTAGAAATTTATCCTACAAAAAAGCATGCACATAAGAGGGGTTAATCAGAGTTGGAACATCCAAAGGATAATAATAGATTGTCAACCAGAATGATGAACAGTGGATACATATAATAGGAGAAAGGGAGGGCTCTACCTTACAGCAGGATGTAACTAATAAAAAGTATACAGAATGATAAAGACAAAAAACAAATCGACATTTTGCAATGTACACCGTAAAGACTGGAGTAAGCAAAAATCACCAAAAGATGCCAAATCTAGGAGAGATTAATGAGAAGTTAATGAGAAACAGGAGTTTATATGTTCTCAAATTTTCATCTCCCCATAAGTTACTTGTCATATGAATGCAAAAAATATTAACTACACAGTGGAGAAATAAGACGAAACTTCGCCTAGGTTATCAAAACTAAGACCACCTTATATGCAAAGAAACTTTCCCTGTTGGTTATCAGGGGTGGGAGGGAGGGGAGGAAATACTGCAAAAATAAAAAATAATTAAAAATTGAAAAAAAAAAACAAGACCATCTACAGCAAGGTAAATTAGAAGAAGAGCAAGAATGACTGAAATCAATGTCACTGAACTCTGGTGGTATAGTGCCTAAGGCATCTGACTGTTAACCAGAAGACTGGCAGTTCAAACCCACAAGCCATTCTGCAGAAGCAAGACTAGGAATGTACTTCCATAAAGATTCACCACCTCGGAAAACCAAAGAGGATCTCTATGAGTCAGAATCGACATGATGACAATGAGTTTGGTTCTTTGCTTTTTAAAGTATATACCATAAATCCTATGAAAGCTGCAAGTTGTGTAAACAAGAAACCTGTCAGAAAATGAAAACTCAAACATTTTCCACTAAAACAAGCAACAGAGTATAAGACTGCACCCTGTCAAAGACTGAAAATTTGCAAGACTCAGAAAAACAAGGCAGTCTCATTGAGTTCTGTCTCTCACAGATTTCACTATATGTATTTTTTTGTGTATCACCATAATAAAATAGTAATAATATTCAAGACAGAATGAAAGGGTAGTGAAAGAATTATAAACAAAATTTCAAGGAAGGGCGGGTTTAAAGTGAGAGAACACAATTATAATTATTAATATCATTAAGAACCATTATTAATGATAATAATAATAAATATTTGTTGAAGCAAAAAAAAAATTAACACTATCAAGGAGGAGCAAATGGACATGATATGCCTCTGGATTTGATAAAAAAAAAAAAAAGAAGAACACAACATATCTTAGGTAGTATTTTGGCCCAGATGTATAACCTAAAACCAAATCATGAGGCATCAATAAACAAACTCAAATTGAGGAACATGATAGTATGACTGATCTGTATTCTTGAAATATATAGATGTCATGAAAAATTAAGCAACACTGATAATGTTCCAGATTAAAGGAGACTAAAGAGATCTGACAAATGGTTAATGCCTCCTGAAAAGTTAAGAGATTCGAATCCACCCAGAGGCACGCTGCAAAAGAAAGGCCTGGCAGCATAATTCTGAGAAGTCAGCCACTGAAAATCCTAGGGAGCACAGATCTACTCTGACACACATGGGACTGCCATGAGGCAGAGTCGAAAGGAAAATAACGTATGCAACTCACAAATAGCTGAACCAAAAAAAGGACAATTTTATATATAAATTCAAGAGAATGATAAAGCAAACATAGCAAAATGTTTTAAAAATTGGTAGACTTTGAACCAAGTTGGTTGGGAAACATGAAGGACTTTCATTTTTTACATAGCATATTTAGTAATAGGCAAGGTTTCTTGTTTACGTAACTTCTGGCTTTCACAGGACTTATATATTAGTGACATTGACTTCACTCAAGCGGTATAATCATTCTTGTTCTCGTGCAGTCACTGTTGCTTTATTCCAATTTACCCTACCACACATGGTGTTACTTTTGATAACCGAGTCAAGGTTTTGTCTTGTTTCTCCACTGACAGTTAGTATTTTTTGCACATATGACAAGCAACTTAGGTGGAGACACTTTGATATGAGAATAATGGTAGTCCCAAATGGAGAGAACATGGTAAACAAAAAAATGCATCAGGACAAAGCTTTAAGAAATACCAGTCACAGCAAGGCAGAGGGCCACAAACTGGAGAAAAAGTAGACCAAAAAAAAAAAAAACAGAGAAAGAGAGGAGCTCTTGTGGAAGCAAATGCAAAAGCATCTCAAGCAGGTGAGAGAAACAGTACTGTAATGCACAAAAGAAAGAGTGAGAAAAATGAAGACTAGGAAAGGGTCGCTTTGTGCTGGGTTACTTGTTGCCCCAGACCTTCCCCCATCTACCTGCAACGCAGCAAAGACTGAGTACCAATTTCTCAGAATCCCTTTCCCTGTATGTGTATGGTTCCTGGTGAACCTGCCAATGAAAGGGGTTCATGTGAGATGTGGAAGATGGTGGTAAAGGCAGAGTATGGAACCAGCAAACCAGAGATTCACAGCAGCTTCCTTCTGGGATCTTGAGAACTACCTATTTAGCCTTAGCAGACTGAGCAACTGGTAGAAGTACTCAAAGGTGCTAATCCAGGCGGAACTGCAGCCACTACTTGGCAAGCTTAGAGAAGCGGCCACTTCCACATTTTGGGCCAGATCTTCAATGTACCCTTCCCTGACTTAACAGCAGCAGGGAAGGGTACTCCTTCACTTCTTCCAACAGTTATGTAAGCAGCTAATTTTGTATTAAGACTTTTATACCTTAGAATAGAGAGTGACTTTTGTTTTCCTGAATGAACCCTGACTGGTACACCACTGGATTTATTAAGAAAACAGACCACTGTTTACTTTCGAAAAGTCAGAGTTTAGTAAAGCAATGGATGAGAAAATGAGAGTGTGAGGTATAGAGAAAGTGAGGTATTAAATAATGAGGCATCATTCTACTCCTGAGTATTTATGTCCAATAAATACCTACTGAATGCTGAATGTGGTAGAATTATTTCAAAAGTTGGCTACTGAAAATAAAGACATAACTTTACTTAATTATAATAAAGGCTCTTAAGTCATTTTCAGTCAACAAATTCATTCAAGCAGTTGACCCTGAAGACCTTAAAACTGCTGATTTAAACTAATTCTTCATTTTCTTCAAGACTAGAAAAGGAGAGCTAGCTTTCATGCTTTTAAAATCTCAAAATTATTAATTAACCTACAAAGATTTAATCATAAAGTAGCAAAAACATCCCTTCTATAAGTTTATAAGTTACAAAGGTAACCTTTCATCCCCACAGCTAGGACTTTTTGATATCTTGTTGAAACCAGATGTTTAAATGAATCCCATTTCCATTGTGACTTTCTTTAAAACCCACCTTACAAACAAATTTAAATTCCTTGGATAGATTCCGTATGATATCCACAATAGATGAATATCAGATTAAAGAATTCAGGAGTTAAAGACTGATTTTGAAACAAAGATTGAGAATAATGGGAAGGAAATGAATTTAGTAAACCATGGTCTTACATGATACGCATAAAAAACTTTCCTTAATGAATTAAATGAGTACATGCTCATTAGTTCCCATCTTTATCCCAGAATGTCTTCTAGAATTAAAAGCCTTAAACTATGTCTGTGTTTTCAAAAGACATTTTAACAAAAAATGCAAAAATTCTATTTAAGTTTTTTTAATTAAAACTAAGACTCAAAAGTCACTGTTTTCCAACACACATGGTCAAATGTGTACCCAAGTGTGGGAAGGGGCCTAAAGCCCCCTCCTAAAGGTGGAGAGCTTAGGAGGTTCCTCTGAAATCTTAAAGAAGCAAGCTATGCTTTCTTCCTGCCAACATGTAAGAGACAAAGTACTTCAGGATCGGTTCTCAAGATGGCACCACATCTACAGCAGAGGCAAGAAAGCAGAAGGACAAAAGGCATCATTTCACTGAGTCCTGAAATATTAGAGGGAGAATTAATTACATTATCACTATAAATCCCTAAACCAGCCTATTCCCAGAACCCACACCTTTAACTGAGAAGATGGCTTCCACAGCTCAGCCAAATTCCTAGTACATTTCTGCAGAGTAAATTCAGGGAATCTGTCAAGCAGTGCTCAATGACAGGACCAGGGTGATGCTCTAGATTTTCACTGAAATGGACTAATCTGTGTCTTTTAATATCACCACTAATTTAGGTTTAAAAAAAAAAAAACACTGCCATCGAGTCAATTCCGACTCATAGCGAACCCTATTGGGTTTTCGGAGGCAGTAAATCTTTATGTAAATAGATTGCCCAGTCTTGCTTCCGAGGAGTGGCTGGTGGGTTTCAACCACCAACCTCTGGTTTAGCAGTCAGATGCCTTAGGCACTGTGCTACCAGAGCTCCTAAACACTGCTATTTTAAATAACACAAAAGAGTATCATCAAAATTTACACTATAGAATCAAGTAACAAGTCTAAGCAATCACTAAGAGCCAGTAAAATTTACACTGAGTACAGTAGAAAGCAGTGAAACAAATACCATCAGGACAAAAGAAGTCTTTGAGAGTGAACTAAAGTGTGGTGTGAAGAGGAGAGACAAGGGTTAAAAAAAAAAGAAAAAAAGTTGGGAAATTTCAGAAAAGTCATGGCCTTTCTATGCAAACCTCTACACACAGCCAACTTCTTTTCTGTCACAATAGTAAATCCAGTCAGGCGACTGGCTAAAAGGACACAACGCTTGGCTACTCAGCTGCAGCTCCTAATGTCTTTCTCATTTGAATAGTATTTTAGGAATGTTTTGTCAATGTGTCCAATGATTATTCACTTCTGCTGCATTCTTCTCTTCACCATAATAATTAGGGTCATATTAAAAAATTACTTTATAGAACAGCACCAAATGACTTTTTTTTAACCTGTTAAAATTTGTGTACTTATTTATCCACATTTCTTTGAAAAAGCATGGTTAACTTTACCAACTGTTGCTCATAGCAACACAGGAACAAAAGATTTCTCACATGCATAATCTGGGCATTTAATTAAAATTCACAAACCTAGATCTCAAGCCAAGTCAAACATAGAAATTTAAGAATATTAGATTCCCAAATAAAAGCAGATATACAATACATTGTTTAGTTACCACAAAGACCCCCCCAAGAAAAGAACCTGTACAATAACCTGTGACAGAGATTTTGAAACATTCATCTTTAATGACCGTTTTAGCGACTGCTTGTATCCTTCCAGAAAAGTTTCAAGGACTAACTAAATAAAACAAAAATAAACTACTACATCCCCTCTTCCCATTTACCAAGACCCTTTACCCTGAATCCAAATCTAACCAGTTTACAACAAACTATAACATGGTATGTACAGAAACTGGTTTGTTTTTTTTTTTAAACCAAGACTTAGGCTCAAGAGTGAAGGTAAAAAAGAAACCCTCTCGAAGTCTGTAATTTGCAGTCCGTAACATGGTGAAACCAAAGCATTCAGAAATTATATCACCCATCAGGGCAAAAATCAGCATTAAAAAAAAAAGAAAGAAAGAAAAGACAGCACTCCAGAAAATAATCTGGAAGAACTGGGACTCAGCTCTATCACTCTGAAAATTCTCTATCCTTAATAATCAGTTCACCTGTCCTCAAATGGTGAAGGGGACAGGGAAGGGTGTGAGTAATGCAGGGGTATTTGGGGAGAGGATGGTTTCGCAGACACCTGGATTGGAAGAAGGTTGTTGTACAGGTTAAAGGGCAGAACCAGAAGGCAGGGACAAAGAGGAATTATAGCATTTCACACCTCAGCCTCTGAAAGAACCTAAAGCACAGAAATGAATGACAGAATCACATCAGGTTTTATTTGATCACTATGATCAATATGCACAAAAGTTAAAACAGTGGTGTTGCAGTGGTTAAAGCGTTCAGCAATAACTAAAAGGTTGGTGGTTTGAACCCAACAGCTGCTCTGCGAGAGAAAGATGTGACAGTCTGCTTCCATAAAGATTACAGCCTTGGAAACTCTATTGTTGTTGTTGTTGTTATGTGCCGTCGAGTCGAATCCAACTCATAGCGACCCCTCCTTGGGTTTCCGAGGCAGTATCACTACGGAAGTAGATTGCCCCATCTTCCTTCCGAGGAGTGGCTGGTGGGTTTGA
>NW_006921660.1:3459619-3464766 GCF_000298275.1 Orycteropus afer afer
ATAAACCAAACCAAAAAAACCTCACTGCCGTCGAGACAGATCCAACTCATAGCAACTCCTCCTTGGCTTTCCGAGGCACTATCACCATGGAAAAAGACCTGACCAACCTTCCTCCCGAGGAGTGGCTGGTGGGTTTGAACCACCAGCTGTAGTTTTAGTAGATCCTAGAAACAAATACTGTAAGAATTAAGACATTGAAAAATTAAGTGTGGCTAAACTGATAAGGGAATTCCTGGGTGGTGCAAACAGTTAATATGCTCACCTGCTAACTAAAAAGTTACAAGTTCAAGGGTACCAAGAGGTACCTCAGAAGAAAGTCCTGGTGATCTACTTCCAAATAATCAGCCACTGAAAAGCCTATGAAGCACAGTTAATGTAACCATTAGTAAGAATCAAATGAACTTGGCAGCAATGCCTAAATTGTTAAGGGAAGCTTCAAGTAATGGCACCTCAACTAAATTCTGAAAGGTGGTTATGACTTCTGAATCTCAGCAGGCAAAGAGCCCTTCTGATCAACATAGAAAACACACAGTTAAATGCACAGCTTTGAAGTCAGACAGAGTTGCATTCTACCATCACTTGGTAACAGCCATGTGCCCTTACATAAATTATGTAGTCTCTTAAGCCTTAGTTTATAAAATGTGTATAGTAATGGTACCTCTAACAAAGGTTTCATTTATACAATAAACACTTATTAAGAGCTTAACCAAACTCACTGCCATCGAGTCGGATATAACTCATAGCAACCCCTCCTTGGGTTTTCGAGGCAGTATCACTACGAAAGTAGGTTGCCTAATCCTCCTTACGAGGAGTGGCTGGTGGATTTGAACTGCCAGCCTTCTGGTTAGCAATCAAATGCCTTAGGCACGACACCACCCTACACAGTGCCAAATATAGAATGTAACAGTGAAAACCAAAATGGAAGAACACACTTGGCATTTCTCAAGCTGAAAGAACTGAGGAAAAAATTGAAGCCTCGAGTTGCAATATTGCAAGAGTCCATGGGCAAAATATTGAATGATGCAGGAAACATCAAAAGAAGATGGAAGGAATACACAGTCACTGTACCAAAAAGAACTGGTCTATCTTCATCCATTTCAGGAGGTGGCATATGATCTAGAACCAATGGTACTGAGAGAAGAGGTTGAAGCTGCACTGAGGGAACTGGCGAGGAACAAGGCTCCAGGAATTGACAGACTACCCACTGAGATGTTTCAACATATGGATGTCCCACTGGAGGCACTCACTCACTTATGCCAAGAGAATTGGAAGACAGCTACCTGGCCAATTGACTGGAAGAGAGATCCATATTTGCACTCATTCCAAAGAAAGGTGATCCCACAGAATGTGGAAATTATCAAACGATATCGTTAATATCGCACACAAGTAAAATCTTACTGAAGATAATTCAAAAATGGTTGCAGCAGTATATTGACAGAGAATTTCCAGAGGTGCAGGCTGGATTCAGAAGAGGACGTGGAACGAGGGATATCATTGCTGATAACAGATGGATCTTGGCTCAAAGTAAAGAATACCAGAAAGATGTTTATTTGTGTTTTATTGACTATGCAAAAGCATTTGGTTGTGTGGATCACAACAAATTGTGGATAACACTGAGAAGAATGGGAATTCCAGAACACTTAATTGTACCCATGAGGAACCTGTATATAGACTAGGAGGCTGTTGTTCAAAGAGAAAACGGGGACACTGCATGATTTAAAATCAAGAAGGGAGTGTGTCAGGGTTGGATCCTTTCACCATACTTATTCAATCTGTATGCTGAGCAAATAATCCGAGAAGCTGGACGACATGAAGAAAAATGTGGCATCAGGATTGGAGGAAGAATCATTAACAACCTGCGATATGCTGACAGCACAACTTTGCTTGCTGAAAGTGAGAATGACTTGAAGTACTTACTGATTAAGATTGAAGAATACAGTTCGTGGTATGGATTACATCTCAATATAAAGAAAACAAAAGTCCTCTCAACTAGACCTATAAGCAGCATTACTATAATTAGAGAAAAGACTGAAAGTGTCAAAGACTTCACATTGCTTGGTTCTACAATTGACGCCAATGGAAGCAGCAGTCAGGACGTAAGACGTATAGCACTGGGCAAATCAGCTACAGAGGACCTCTCTTTCAAAAGCTGAAGAGCAAAGATGTCTCCCTGAGAACTAAGGTGTGCCTGACATAAGCCACGGTATTTTCAATCACCTCACAGGAAGACCGAAGAAGAGTTGATACTTCTGAGCTGTGGTGTTGGCAAAGAATGGTGAAAATACCGTGGACTGCTAAAAGAACTAACAGGTCTGTCCTGGAGGAAGTGCAGCCAAAATGCTCCTTGGAGGGTAGAATGGCCAGACTGCATCTCACATACGTTGGTCATGTTGTCAGAAGAGACCACTCCCTGGAGAAGGATGTCATGCTTGGTAAGGTGGAGGGTGGACAAAAGAGGGGAAGGCCCTCAATAAGATGGATTGACATGGTGGTGGTGGCAATGGGCTCAAATGTAGCCAAGAATTGTGGAGCTGGCCCAGGACCAGATGGTACTTCGTTCTGCTGTGCACAGGGTCACTATGAGTTAGACACAACTCGATGGCACCTAACAACAACAACAATAGCGAACAAGACAGACACAGTACCTACCCTAATGGAGCTTGAGACAACAAATATAAAGGGCTTTGTAATAAATCATGTTCCTCAAATATGTGTTGCAAATCCTGATATGCCAGTGTTTATAATCCAATTTAGTAATGGATTGTCTTTATTATGTTAAATGAGGAAGGATTATTGCACAGTGTATCCTAAGCCAATTTCTCTTGAGAAATAAAGAGAGTAAATAGGTGAGTAGAGGAGAGATGAGAGAAGAGAGATACTAAGCCACACGGAAATCTCAAAGGAATCAGGAAACAAACTGAAGATATAAGGACCGTCCCCCAGAGCCCAGAGAGAAAAAAAACCTTTCCATAGACCAAGCTCCCTGGATTCAGACTTATATTCAACCCCCAAAACTGTGAGAGAATAAATTTGTTAAAGCCATCTACTTGTAGTATTTCTATTATAGGAGTACTAGATAAATATGTTAGACTCAAAAAATGGTACTTACATCAGCACTATCATCATGATTGTTATCATCATCTTTAGCACAGTGGTGAACATGCACCAAATGGTGCAGGACTAGAACTTCCACACAGGCTTTTCCTCGGCCTGAAGTATTCTTCCTCCACATACTAATATGAATAGGTCTTTATACCTACGTCTCAGTTAAATGTCAGTTCTTCAGAAAGAACTTTCCAGACCACACAAGGTAACCCCCAATGAAACAGTATCACTTCAAAATGTTTCACTTCCAACAAAGCACCTCCACTACTGACTTTATAAAAAGATACTTTGTTTACTTCTTTCATTCAAGGTTATATCCCAAGATGCATATGCCTACATACAGTATATTCAATAAATGCGTTAATGACTGAATGAATGTATGAATGACTGGAGAACCATGTCAGAAAAAGTAAACTGGGCATAGATATAGTGAACTCTTCAATCACGCACATTTCACTTGTATGCATATGATGATATGCTGCCATGTTTGTAAGTGCCCCACTGTCATCAGGAATGGTTGAGTCAACTTTGATGCCTCGTGATCCCACGTGACAGATTAGAACTGACCGATGTGGTTTTCTAGGCTGTCATCTTCATGAAAGAAACTCTGGTGAAGCAATGACTAAAAGCATTCAGCTGCAAACCACAAGGTCAGTGGTTCAAACCCACTAGCTGCCCTACAGGAATAAGATGAGGCAGTCTGCTTCTTTAAAGAGTTACAACCTTGGAAACCACATGGGGCAGTTCTTCTCTATCCCACAAGGTCACTAAGAGTAAAAATCAACTCGATAGCAGCGCATGGGTTGGGAAGTTTTATGAGAGCAAATCTCCAGTTCTTTCTCCCATGGAGCTGCTGGGTGGGTTCAAACCATCAACCTGTCAGTTAGCATTCAAGCATTTAACCATTACACCATCAAGTGCTCCATGAAGGTAAGCAAATCCAAGTAAAGAGTAAAAAGGAATGGGGCACATACAAAAGTTTCCCTCCTCAACTAACGTGAAATGAATTTTATGAAAACATTAGTGATGCAGACACACAAGTGCTCCTTACATATGAGACATTAGGAAGTCGCTTAGGAATGCATCTACATACACTGTATAGAGATAACTTTGGGAGGCAAAAACAGGAGTAAAAGGCATGTTGGACAACCAAGTTAGTTTTGTAGTTCTTGGATATGCAATAGCAAACCCAGCATTAATGTTATGTTAAACATTCAGCCAAGTTAAATACAGGTTTATGCTCAAACTGTGCTACAAGAGATGACATCAGCTGTGTAACTCAGCAAAAAGAAGAGAGGCTTAAGACAAAAACCACCATACGAGACAAGGAAGGACATTACATAATGATTAAAGGGTCAACTGAACAAGAAGACAGAACCATAATAAATATCTATGAACCCAATGAAAGAGCCCCAAAATACATAAATAAGACTTTAAAGAAGTTAAAAAGTCAAATAGATGACTCCACAATCATAGTGGGAGACTATAATGCACTACTTTCTTTGAAAGATAGAACTGGAAAGAATCTCAACAAAGATGCAGAAGAGCTAAACATTACAATGCACCAACTTGGCCTTATAGACATCTACAGAGCACTTCACCCAACAGGAGCACAATATACATTCTTCTCCAGTGCACATGGAACATTTTCCATGATAGACCATATGTTAGGACTAATACTGCAAATTACTTTCTCAGATCATAATAATGCTATCAGATTAGAAATCAACAATAGGAAGATCAACAGAAAAAGAGTAAACACATGGAAACTGAACAACACCGTCCTTGAGAAAGACTGGATAAAAGAAGAAATAAAAATAGAAATTCAAAAAATCCTTGAATCAAATGAGAATGACAACACAACATACCAAAATCTTTGAGACACAGCAAAAGCAGTAATCAGGGGCCAATTTATAGCAATACATGCACACATCAAAAAACAAGAAAGAGCCCAAAACAACACTTTACACCATCTCCAACAATTAGAAAAAGAACAGCAAGAAAAGCCGACAGTCACCAGAAGAAAGGAAATAATCAAGATT
>NW_006921660.1:3482692-3499904 GCF_000298275.1 Orycteropus afer afer
GGGGCAGGAGTGCATGGAGGGATAGACACAGGGAAGAGGTAACTATCGGGAGAAAGTATGAGGGGAGATGTTGCATTGTGGTAAATTGTGGTCAATGTCATGAGACAAAGTGTTTGTGGATTGCTCTATGGGAAGTGAATTTGCTCTGTAAATTTTTACCCAAATCACAATTTAAGAAATAAATAAATATAAATTTAAATTTAAAAAAAGAAGAGAGGCAATGACAAGAGAGTTCAAATAATGTGTTTCTACCAGAGTCAATCACTTTGAATCACCTCAAACACCTTAAGAAGAAGATAGTGAAAAACACAAAATGTGGACAGAGTTACTGACAATCTAAAAATTACACCCACACCAATAAGCTGGCACATAAACCAGTGACACA
This sequence comes from Orycteropus afer afer, assembly GCF_000298275.1. Classification (NCBI taxonomy): domain Eukaryota; kingdom Metazoa; phylum Chordata; class Mammalia; order Tubulidentata; family Orycteropodidae; genus Orycteropus; species Orycteropus afer. The sequence continues at coordinate 3,483,078 of NW_006921660.1, forward strand.
ATGTACATTATGGATTTCATATATTGACTCACTGTCACAATTTCAAAGAAAAAACTGCAATAATTAATTTATATCTACTAAAAGTCCTAACGCTAAGGAAAACTGACGCAGATAAAAGTTTTGTACTAAACAACACATTGTGCTATTCAAATCTTTTGAAGTAAATCTATCACATTTTAAACTATCAATGTCGCTTAATAAAATTACATTCACAGTAAATGGAGAAATGTCAGTAAAGTACGTAACACATTTCACAGTCTTTTACAAAGCTAGAATTTTAATCAGCAGTTTATAGTGCACATCTCTATAACTTAACATTTATTACTGTTGTTAGCATTCACATTCAGAGCTAGGGACCAATACAACCCAGGCTACAGGAGAAAAAAACACAGCAAAAGCAAAAAGTTCATCATTTTCACTGAAGGAAAGCCCCTCTCCTACAGATTTCTGACAAACTCGTTTTCACAGGAATACTAACAATCAAAATAATGTATACATTTCATCAAAATTAAAATTTCTGTCCCCATTTCCAATCTATATGCTGAGCAAATAATCCAAGAAGCTGGACTATAATGAAGAAAAATGCAGCATCAGACTGGAGGAAGATTCATTAAAAACCTGTAATATGCAAATGACACAACCTTGCTTGCTGAAACTGAAGATGACTTTAAGCACTTACTGATGAAGAGCAAAGAAAAATCAAAGAAAAGATCAAAAAAAATCCTCACAATTGAGCTTTGAACCTTGTCCGTAGGGTGACTATGAGCTAGAATCAACTTGTACACACCTGAAAACAATAACCCCATTTCCAGTGACACCAGGGCTATTAAATGTGCACCTCTGTTCACATTCTATTGGGTCCATAACTTCTTATGTGCTACCAGAGTAAAAGAACAATCCCTAAAGTTTAACTCTGTTAGTCCACTATTGCCCCATTTTCTACCTGGTTCCATTTTCAAATGTACTCACGAATATCCTCTAAGAACCATGATTTCTTTCTAATATCAGGGCTAATTCAATAGGAAAAGTGATTTCCAAAATAAAAATACTAGCTCTTCGCTGCTCTCCTCGTGACACTCTTTTGACTGAGAGTGGCACCAGCTTTGTAGTTGTTGTTGTAGGGTACCATCCAGTCGATTCCAAATCAGAGAAACACTGCCTAGTCCTGCGCCATCCTCACCACCACTGCTATGTTTGAACCCAACACATCTACTGTGTCAGTCCATCTTGTTGAGGGTCTTCCTCTTTTCACAGACACTCTACTTTACCAAACATGAAGTCTTTCTCCCAGGACTGGTCTCTCCTGATAAAACATCCAAAGTATGAGACATTGATTATATTCCTCCTGAAACTGGAGACCATCTAAAGAATAGATTTGATACACTGAATACCAATGACTAAAAATCAGAGGAACTGTGGGGTGACATCAAGAACATCATCCATGAAGAAAGCAAAAGGTCATGAAAAAGACAGGAAATGAAGAAAAGACCAAAATGGATGTCAGAAGAGACTCTGAAACTTTCCCTTGAATGAAAAGTAGCTAAAGTAAATAGAAGAAATGACAAAAGAGCTAAACAGAAGATTTCAAAGAGCAGCTCAAGAAGACAAAGTCAATTCAATTATTACAATGAAATGTAAGATGTGGAGTTAGAAAACCAAAAGGGAAGAACACACTCAGCATTTCTCAAGTTAAAAGAACTAGAGAGGAAATTTAAGCCTCGAGTTGCAATACTGAAAGATTCTACAGGCAGTATACTGAATGATGCAGGAAGCATCAAAGAAGATGGAAGGAATACACAAAGTCACCGTACCAAAAAGAATCGGTCAATATTCATCCATTTCAAGAGGTGGCATATGATCAAGAACCAATGGGACTGAAGGGAGAAGATGAAGCTGCATTGAAAGAAGTGAAGAAAAAGGCTCCAGGAATTGACAGAATACCCATTGAGGTGTTTCAACAAACAGATGCCACACTGGAGGCACTCACTCGGCTATGCCAAGAGATTTGGAAGACAGCTACCTGACCAACTGACTGGAAGAGATCTGTATTTGGACCCATCCAAAGAAAGGTGATCCCACAGAATGTGGAAATTACTGAACAATATCATTAATAATCACACGCAAGTAAAATCTTACTGAAGATAATTCAAAAACAGTTGCAGCAGTATATTGACAAAGAACTTCCAGAAATGCAAGCTGGATTCAGAAGAGGACGTGGAACGAGGGATATCACTGCTGATGTCAGATGGATCTTGGCTCAAAGCAAAGAATACCAGAAAGTTGTTTACTTGTGTTTTATTGACTATGCAAAAGCATTTGATTGTGTGGATCATAACAAATTATGGATAACACTGAACCAAATGGAATTCCAGAACACCTAATTACGCTCATGAAGAACCTGTACACAGACCAGGAGGCTGTCATCAACCATACAAGGGGATACTGCATGGCTTAAAATCAGGAAGGGAATGTGTCAAGGTTGTATGTTTTCACCATACTTATTCAATATGCTGAGCAAATAATTTGAGAAGCTGGACTATACGAAGAACTTGGCATCAGGATTGGATGAAGACTCATTAACAATGTGCGATACACAGATGACACAACTTTGCATGCTGAAAGTGAGGATGACTTGAGGCACTTACTGATGAAGATTGAAGAATACAGTCTGCAGTATGGATTACATCCCAATAAAATCCTCACAACTGGACCTATAAGCAGCAGCATGATAAATGGAATAAAGACTGAAGCTGTCAAAGACTTCACACTGTTTGTTCTACAATTGACACCAATGGAAGCAGCAGGCAGGACATCAGACAACACACAGCACTGGGCAAGTCAGCTGCAAAGGACCTCTTTCACGGGCTAAGGAGCAAACATATCCTGTTGAGAAGCAAACATATCCCCTTGACGACTAAGGTGTGCTTGAAACAAGCCATGATATTTTCAATCGCCTCATATGCATGTGAGAGCTAGACCATGAACAAGGAAGACCGAAGAACTGATGCTTTTGCATTGTGGTGCTGGCGAAGAATGCTGAAAGCAGCATGTACTGCTAAAAGAACTAACAAATCTGTCCTGGAGGAAGTGCAGCCAGAATGCTCCTTGGAGGTGAGAATGGCCAGACTTCGTCTCATGGTCATGTTGTTAGAAGGGACCTTTGTTGTTAGAAGGGACCATTCCCTGGAGAAGGTTGTCATGCTTGGTAAGGTGGAGGGTCGACGAAAGAGGGGAAGGCCCTGAACAAGTGGCTACAGCGATGGGGATCAAGTACAGCGAGGATCGCAGAGCTGGCATGGGACCGGGCAGCATTTTGTTTTGCTGTGTATAGGGTCGCTATGAGTTGGAGACAACTCGATGGCACCTAACAACAATAGTACATTTGATTCCTGTGTATTCCAACTGTCTTGCAAAATTCTATCATGTGACCTCAGGCTTCACTTTTATCAACAAGTTCTTATTTTCCAACAACTAATCTTTCATTCTTTGTTTCCATTATTTGCATTACAATCACCAGTAATTATCAATGCATTTGACTGCATGTTTGCTCAATTTCAGACTGCAGAATATAGTAAAAATGTTCAATTTCTTCACCTTTGGAATTTCAACACCTTTGTTTGGTACGTAACTTGAATAATAATAACTGCTCTTCCTTGTAGGCATATGGATATTATTCTATCACTGAAAATGTTATACTTCATGACAGACTTTGAAACCTCTTTCGGATGATGAATGTAACATTGTTCCTCTTCAATTTATCATTCCTGGCACAGTACACATCAGTTGATTGTCTGATTCAAAATGGCAAATACCAGTCCCTTTCACCTTACCAATGTCTAGGATATTGACCTTCAAGCATTCCAATTCATTTCTGACAACTTCCAGCTTTCCTAGATTCAAATTTTATACATTCCATGTTTTGACTGTTGCTGTTAAGTGCCGTCATGCCAGCTCTGACTCATAGCAATTCTATGTGCAACAGAACAAAATATTGCTCAGTCCTGTGCCATCCTCACAATTTTGCTATACTTTCACCCCAACATTCCACCCACTGTATCAATCCATCTCAGTGAGAGTCTTCTCCTTTTTTACTGGCCCTCTACTTTACCTAGCCTGATATTCTTCTCTAGGGACTAGCCCCTTCTGACAACATAACCAAAGTATGTGAGACAATGTCTGGCCACTCTCACTTCTAAGGAACATTCCAGCTGTATTCCTTCCAAGACAGATTTGTTCATTCTCCTGGCAGTCCATGATATTTTCAGTAATTTTCACCAACACCACAGTTCAAAGTCATCAATTTTTCTTCCGTCTTCCTTATTCTTTGTCGAGCTTTCACATGCACATGAGGCTACTGAAATTACCATGACTTGGGTCAAGTGCACCTTATTCTTCAAAATGACATCTTTGAGAGTTCTTTTGCAACAGACTGGCCCAGTGCAATACATCGTCTGATTTATTCACTGCTGCTTCCATGGGTGCTGACTGTAGATCCCAAGTAAAATGAAATCCTCAATAACCTCACTTTTTTTTCTCTCATTTATCATGATGTTGCTTATCAGTCCAGGGCACGGAATGAAGGATATCACTGTTGATGTCGTATGGATCTTTGCTGAACGTAAAGAATACTAGAAAGATGTTTCCCTATGTTTTACTGAATATGCAAAGGGATTCTACTATCTAGATCTTAACAAATTATGGATAACACCACAAAAACGCTAACTCCAAAACACTCCATTGTGCTTATAAGAAACTTGTACATGGACCAAGAGGGAGACAGATGTTCAAAAAGAACCAGGAGATAATGCATGTTTTAAAATCAGGAAAGGTGTTCATCAGTATTATATCTTTCACCATACTTACTCACTCTGTATGACAAGTAAATAATCTGAGAAACTGAAGTATATGAAGAACACAGCTTCAGGATTAGAGGAAGACTCATTAACAACTTGCAATATGTAGATGACACAACTGTGTCTGCTGAAAGTGAAGATGACTTGAAGCACTTACTGATGAAGAGAAAACACTACAGCCCTCAATATGGATTACATCTCAACACAAAGAAAACAAAAATGATGGATAAGTGCAGCTGTTTTTTCTCATTCTGAGTTTTGCCACATCAGCAAATGAAGGTCCCCAAAAGATTTATCCCTTCCAAGAAATTAGAGCCCACTCAACTTCGAGGAGGCAGCTGTTCTCCAGTAAGATTTTAAGTGCCTTCCAATATGATGGGCTCATCTTCCAACACTGTATCAGACAATGTTCTGCTAGCATTCCTAAGGTTTTCACCAGCCAATTTTTTCAGAAGTAGATCAGGTCCTTCTTCCTAGTCTGTCTTAGTCTGGAAGCTGCACTGAAACCTGTCCACTGCAAGTGACTCTGATGGTATTTGTAATACCAGGGACATAGCTTCCAGCATCACAGCTTCCACTGTATGACATACTGACAGATGAATGGTGGCAACTTTGTAGCATATTTCAGATAACACATGAAATTATTGTCTATTTGATCATCATCGTTAGCTGTACAATTTTATGAATACTACCCAAATGCCACCAGAACTTCAATATTTCCAATATCCAAACATAATACTAAAATATACTTCCACCAGTACACTGTGCACAAATGAATATGGAATTTCTAAAAATTCACTTTTATCCATTTTTTCTCATATCCCTACATGTGCTTTTTTCCAAGAATCATCCACTGTTTAAATTTTACTACAAGTGTCTGATATTGGCACTTTATTGAGAGACTAGAATTAGCTGAGCAGCCTTTGTACCACAAAAACAATTTCTACTTCAGGCCCTGCTATGACAAAGTCAGGTTCCCATAGATGTCTCTTGGTTTCTTGCCAGAAAATGAGGTATATAAAAGCAAAGGTAAAACCTGTGAGAGCTAGAACTCACTGTGACTGTCGTTTTTCTGAGTCTCACAAATTTTCCACCTTTGATAGGGTGCCGGCTTACACTTTTCCATCACTTGCTTTAATGAAAAATATTTGAGTTTTCCTTCTCTGACAGATTTCTCCCTTACACAAATTCTTATTTTCGAAGGTTTTACTGTATTATCAACAGGAAAGTGCACCTGACCAGGGATCCATGAACTCACTCCCATCCTAATAAAAGACTGATATCAACGGCAGTCTGGTCCAGATACTTCAGAGAAGGATGGATTTCCAAAAATTTAAGTAATGTGTTGCTTTTCATTGCAGGGAAAGTAATGAGAAGCAAAGCAACTCCTCAAACTCAGCATCTATGTCTGATTCATCTTTACACTACACAGTTTCTATTGCTGTTGGTAGTTGCTGTCTAGTAGAATCCAACTGATGGAGATCCTATGTGTGCTAAGTAACAGTTCCATAGGGTTTCTAAGGCTATGTTTTTCAGAAGCAGATCTCTAGGTCTGTCTTCTGAGACACCTCGAAGTAGATTCAAACTGAATCTTTCAGCTAGTAGAGTGCTTAACTGCTTGCGTTTGTGGAACAAAAGAACAATTACCACTGACAAACATGCCACTATCTTAAAAATATTTGAAAATTTCTTTAAAAATCTTTATATAAAATATGTTTAAAACTTTATCATCTTACTTTACATCAGAGGATGGCAAACATTTTCTCTAATTGACCACAGAGAAAATATTTCAGGCTTTGTGAGCCAAACACAGTCTCTGTCGTATATTCTTTGTTTTTGTTTATTTGTTTTACATTTAAAAAATGTAAAATGCATTCTTTGCTAAAAGGCTAGACAAAAAGAGGCCTGTAGGCTGGATTGTGGCCCTTAGCCATAATTTGCTCACCCTGCTTTACACATATACCAGAAAAACCTTAATTATGTAATATAGTCATACTTTACGTAACGCTTGTGGCACAGTTGGTTAAAAGCTCAGCAGCTAACTAAATGGTTGGTGAATCCACCCAGGGAACTAAATCCACCCAGGGGCTCCACAGATAAAGGACCCAGAGATCTGTTCCCACATAGATTACAGCCTAGAAAACTCAACAGCACCTAACAACAGCATGGTCATACTTTAAAGAAAAACATTTCAAATTGGTTGTTGCTTCATTTCTGTTTTTAAAACAAAAATTAATTTTTATAGAAGTTTAGAATTATATTTAAAATTAGAAAATAGTATATAAAATGTTGATATATCCCACACCGCATTTCTCCTATTGTTGTTGTTAGTTGTTCTGTGCCCTCGAGTCGGACCCAACTCACAGGGACCCCTCCTTGGGTTTCTGAGGCAGTATCACTACGGAAGTAGATTGCCCAACCTTCCTTCTGAGGAGTGGCTGGTGGATTTGAACCGCCAGCCTTCTGGTTAGCAGTAAAGTGCCTTAGGCACTATGCTACCCAAGCTCCTATTTCTCCTATTAAAATGATATATTTGCTAAAGAAGCCATATTTTATTCAGATTTCCTTAGTTTTTATCTAATGTCTTTTTTCTTTTCTAGAATCTCATCCAGGTACTACAAGAAAGAATATATACTGAAAATCAGTGGTTTAAATTCTGCCTGTTCAAAATAAGGGAAGAGGATCCTCTTTTCTCCCCATTCTTTCAGAATTCAATTTAAGTAACTTGTAAATTCTTTGTCTCTTTAAAAAAGTATGTAAACCTAAGATGTCCTCTCAAGCATTTGGCAGCCACCTCTTTGAAATGTAATTTCTGCTGACCTCCTCTACTTTCCTGTTTCCTGGAAGGAGATTAGCATTACCTCAGCTTTACCAAGTCCCAAATTACAAATTTACCTCCTGCCATAAAGATTCTAGAAAATTAACACAACTATCTTGAAAACATGAATGCAACAGGCTGTATCCACTTAGTTGTATAACAGTTAAGAGTCCTATCTTTGTAATTTCTTTAGTGTGATATATCACATTCTGGTTTAATGTTTATTCAATAATAAAACCTTTCTTTCTCTTCCATTTTTGTGGATATTTTGTGGGTTGGGAGTAGGTAACTTTCCCCCAACAAAGGGCAGTTCCTGAATTGAACAGACTAGCTGAACATCTGGGAGCTCTGGTAGCATAGTGCCTGAGGCACTTGACTGCTAACCAGAAGTCTGGTGGTTCAAATCCACCTGCCACTCCTTGGAAGGAAGACGGGGCAATCTACTTCAGTAGAGATACTGCCTCGGAAACCCAAGGAGGGGTCGCTATGAGTCGGGTCTGACTCCACGGCACATAACAACAAAACAACAACAAGTTGAACATCTATGGCCAAAGACAAGAGATCCTGAATTATAAAGTCCACTTCCTAGCTCTCCACTCTTTTTGAATACCAGCCAGATGCACCAATCTCTTCAAATTCAAGACTTTTCAAATAAATAAGCACTGGTAATATGATGTACCATCAGGATAACTAGATGGCTGGGAAACAGAGGAAGCCAGCAATGTTCTCTACATATATTTTCCTTAAAGGGATAATATCCCTGTAATATTTGAGTATATGAGAATCCAGTTTTACAGTGTACTGAGGATGGTTATTTTGATTTGGAAAAATTAATGCATTTGCTAGGGTCCTTACATGGGACTCTGGTGGCAATACTGGTTAAGGTATCGGGCTGCTAACCAAAAGGTCGGCACTTTGAACCCACCAGCTGCTCCACAGAAAAAAGATGAGGCATTCTGCTTCCATAAAGATTTACAACCTTATCAGCCTATATGAGGAGCTCTGGTGGCATAGTGCCTAAGGCATTTGACTGCTAACCAGGTTGGTGGTTCAAACCCACCAGCCACTCCTAAGAAGGAAGGTTAGGCAATCTATCTCCGTAGTGATACTGCCTCAGAAACCCAAGGAGGGGTTGCTATGAGTCAGATCCAACTCCATGGCAGTGTGTTTGTTTTTTGTTTTGTTTTTTTTGGGGGGGAAGGGGGTTCAGCCTGTATGATCATGGTACCAGAAGAACTAGATGGTGCCCAGCTACCATTGTCAACCACTCAGAGGGGGATCAGTACAGGAGATCCTGGATAAAGTGGGGGAACAATGTGAAACAAAACTCAAAATCACAAAACAGACCAGGTTTGCTGGTCTGATAGAGCCTGGTAAGACCCCTAAGACTATAGCCCATAGTTAACTCCGGTCTGGAATTGAACTCACTCTTGTGGCTTCCAGCCATACAACAGACAGGCATATGAAGTGAACATTTACATTAGTTAGATATACTCCTTGGAGTGATCAATAGTGGGAGAACAGAAGGACAGTGTTTGCACAGAGAGACAGCTCAGGGGATGGGAATGCATGGGAGGGAAAGACACAGGGAAGAGGTAACTATGAGGAGGAAGTGGGAAGGGAGCTGTTACACTGTGGGGAACTGCATTCAATATCATGAAAACAAAATGTGTATGAATTGCTGTATGGAAAATGAATTTGCTCTGTAAACTTTCACCTAAATCACAATAAAAATTAAATTTAAAAAAGGTTTACAATCTTAATATACCAAAAGCAAATGACCAACACAATAACACTAAGGAAAAGGATGACACGGAGAGGTGCACAAGAGGTATGGACAACAAAGATACAAACACTTTAAAATATGTAATACTGCATTACTAATATTAACAAACATTACTCTATGGGTGGATACACAGATAGGGAGGCTAAAACATCAGGTGTGACTAGGCAAAAGGGAATATGCTCATGACCATACATAAGTCTGGCCAACGTTATTTCTTTACACATACTTGTAATGTGCTATAACGATGTCCATATATATAATAGCGCTAACCACAGCCAAACACCCTTAGAGAATAATTCCTTGAGCCCATGGGCTCAGGACCATGGTCACAGACGACATCAAGTTCAATTGGCATAACGTACTACACAAAGACACTGTTCTACATCCTCCTTTGGTAAGTAGTGACCAAGGTCTTAAAAGCTTGCAAGCAGCCATCTAAGATGTAACAGTTGGTCTCTCCTTGACTGGAACAAGGAAGAAATGAAGAAAACAAAAAACAAATGGAAACAAGTAGTCCAAAGGACAAGTGGGCTATGCAAACCTCAACCTACATGACCCTGAGACCAGAAGAACTAGATGGTACCTGGCTATCACTGTAAACCACTTAGAAAGGGATCACTACAGGAGATTCTGGATAGAGTGGGAGACAAATGTAGAACAAAACTGAAAAATCATAAAAAAAGACAAGGCTTCTGATAGAGACTGGTGAAACCCCCAAGACTATGGCTCCTAATCACCCTCCAGGTCTGGAACTGAACTCACTCCCAGGCTTCCAGCCTAACATTTATACAAGGCAGGTACATTCCTTAGAACAATCAACCATGGGAGATCAGAAGGGCAATATTTGCACAGGGAGATAGCTCAGAGGGTTGGAAAGCATAGAAAAGAAGGACACAGGGAAAAGTTAACCACAGAGAGAAAGTAGAAGAGGGCTGTTACATAATGGGGATTATAATCAATGTCATGAAACAAAATGTGTATGAACTATTGTATAGAAAAGAAATTTGCTCTGTAAACTTACCCAAATCACAATAAAAATTAAATTTAAAAAAAGAGAAAAAGATTTACAGTCTTGGAAACCTTCTGGTGATTGCTATGAATCAGAATTGACTTGACACCAGTGGAATTCGTGTAAGGATCTTTAGAAGGCCTCTCCCATAGCAAATGAATTCCTGTTGTTGTTGTTATGTGCTGTCGAGTTGGCCTCGACTTATAGCGACCCCTCCTTGGGTTTCCATGGCAGTATCACTATGGAAGTAGATTGCCCCATCTTCTGAGGAGTGGCTGGTGGATTTGAACCGCCAGCCTTCTGGTTAGCAGTCAAGTGCCTTAGGCACTATGCCACCAGAGCTCATATATATACATACATACATATATACATACATATATGCATGTATGTATATGTATATACACACACATATATACATATATGTACATTGCTGCTGTTGTTATTTGCCGTCGAGTCGTCCCCAACTCATAGCGACCCCTCCTTGGGTTTCCGAGGCAGTATCACTACGGAAGTAGGATTGCCCAACCTTCCTTCCGAGGAGTGGCTGGTGGATTTGAACCGCCAGCCTTCTGGTTAGCAGTCAAGTGCCTTAGGCACTATGCTACCAGAGCTCCTATATATATGTGTGTGTGTGTGTGTGTGTGTGTGTGTATGCATATACATTTTAAAAAAAAAACTCACTGCCAACAAGTCAATTCCAACTCATAGCGACCCCTCCTTGGGTTTCCATGGTGGTATCTCTACAGAAACAGATTGCCCAGTCTTCCTTCCGAGGAGCAGCTGGAGGATTTGAACCGCCAGCCTTCTGGTTAGCAGTCAAGTGCCTTAGGCACTATGCTACCAGAGCTCCTATATATATGTGTGTGTGTGTGTGTGTGTGTGTGTGTGTATGTATGTATATAATTGGCCACAAAAAAAATTGAAAAAAAAATGGAAATAATTGGCCAGGAAGAAAAATTGAGAAAAATGGAAGAGAAAATTTGAGATTAAAGCCATTTTCTCTCTCATGGATCCCTCCTCCTTTATCTTACCCCCTATTTCCTGTGTCTTTGTCCTTTGCTACCTTCAAATTCACTCTGGGAGAAAGGGTTCTCTTCATTGTGAATGTCCCTGACAAGAAGGACACCGGCACAATTTCTTTAGCTGGTAATGAATTACCTGTTTGAGGACATAGATCTGTGTAACCTGTAGCCTAACCCCAAATTTATTTCATGTCACAGCCTGGATTCCACCTCTAAGAGTCCCTTACCATTCACACACCACAGAGCTAGGAAACCAAACAGGAAGCTATTGAGAACTTTGGTAAAAGACTATTTCCATATGAATAGGATGGAAAGAAATCAGTCACTTAGAAAAAGGTGATCAATCAAGGTGCTAAACTGATGAATGTCAACATTTATAGTGAAATTCAACTATCATATAATTTACATTTTTCTTGTTTCAATACTAGGAAAATGAGCTCTTCCTGTTTGGATCTCCAGCAAAGCTGTTGCCACTGAGGAGCTACACAACCTCCCAGGTAATCCACATGCCTTTCTCACCAGCTGATGTCACTCATTCAAAGGCTTCTTTTCCCTCCTCCCTAAAAGTTCACAGAGGCACTCTATAGCATGTTTTTACTTTATAGCCTGATGAAAGGGAGTGAGCAATGGTTGCTATGTGGCATTCTGCAAACAGTAGACCATGCAAGTATGTGAGGGGCCAGAGGATCACCAAATCAAGTGATACAGTGGCCAAGTGAAGCTGACTCACCACCACCCCAGCCACAGCTATGTAAGAGCTAAGAAATTAGGACACCCGCCAAGAAAAGTTGCTAAGAGCCTTACTTGAACCTGTCTGCAAAGGTGAGCTAAGAGAAGTTGCAATGCAGTACCCTAAGTTTTCCCCCACTGATTTCCACCAATGGTTTGTTGATGGTTTCTCAAAATTTATTGGCATAGATCTAAGGGCCGATCAAAATAGCTCTCTGGAATTCCAGAAACACGGCAATGTAAACAGAACATCATTTCAACCTTCCCTACAAACACACCCAGAAACAAAAGAAGAAAACGGGTGCTCAGCCTTGAGGGACTCTGAATCAGGGAGCAGAGGACAGCAGCAAGGACCTGCAGACAGGCAAGAATTAACAAGTGAACAAGTTGGATGAGGTAGGAAAATAGCTTCACCCACCATTCCTGAACCCTTCCCACAGCCACACAGGCTGCTCACTAGAGAAGTAACCTCAGCAAAAGAGCCCACTTCCCTAACCACCATACCTCTTTCCTAAGAAAAGGGATAGGACACATGCTTCTCATCTAAAATTCAACAAGACAGGCCTCCCTAGGGATCCATTTGGAACATGCCAGCACCCACCCCTTCTGGACACTGTCAGCTGCTAGGCAGCAATGCATTACTACAGAAGGTCCCCTACGGTAAATTTTCACCCAAATCACAATAAAAAGTTAGAAAAATAAATGAGAGGCAAAAAGAAAGAGAAAAGAAGAACAAAGTAAGTAGAGAGGAGGGGCCCGACCACCACCAAGAAGGAAAAGCCAGAAGTAAAGTGTGTCCTCTGGATCCTGGTTCTGTGAGCTAAGAACCTCCTAGACATACAGGAAAATTAATATCAAGATATATGAAGATGTCAAAGAAATGCCGGGCCTACAGATGCTGAAAGGAAACAAGACCTTCCCCTAAGCCAAGATAAACAAAAAACGTTCCCCTGGAGAAGGCAGATACCTGAATTCTGATTTAAAGCCACCTAATTTATGGGAGCTCTGGTAGCATAGTGGGTAAGACACTTGCCTGCTAACCAGAGGGCTGGCGGTTCAAACCCACCAGCCACTCCTCGGAAGGAAGGTTGGGCAATCCTACTTCCGTAGTGATACTGCCTCGGAAACCCAAGGAGGGGTCGCTATGAGTCAGGTTTGACTCGACGGCACATAACAACAACAACAACAATTTATGAGAAAATAAATTTCTATTTGCTAAAGCCAAAATTAAATAACCACACAAACAAAATAAGAAATGCAAGTGAAGACATTACAACTAGACCCAAGAGAAATAAAAAGATTAACAACACAATAGTATAAACAACTGTACAGCAACAAACTGCATAACCTAGATGAAACAGACAAATTCTTAGAGGCATACAACCTACCCAAACTGACTCAAGAGGAAATTTTTAAAATCTTAACAGAAGCATAACAAGTATGGTGATCAAATACTGACCAAAAACAACAATAATCAAAAAAGAACAGTCCTGGATCAGTGGTTCCACTGGAGAATTCTCTCAAACATTTAGATAAGAATTGACACCAATCCCGTTCCAACTCTTCCAAAAGTTACGAAAGGAAGGAATACTTTCTTATTGTAATACACCACATCATTAGAACAAAGGAAAAGAACTACATGATCATCCAGAAAGGTGCAAAAGTCATTTGGTAACATTCAACTCCCTTTCTTGATGAAAACACTCAATGAGATAAGAATAGAAGGGAAGCTCCTCAATATGATTAAGGGCATATATGTAAAACCGACAGCCAACATTATATTTAATGGAGACAGAGTTAGAGCTTTCCCTCATGAAATTGGGAAAAGACAAGGGTACTTGCTCCCATTACACCTATTGAATCCTGAGTCAGAAGTCCTAGCCAGAGCAGTAAGACAAGAAAAGTAAAATGTGTCCAAATCTAGTAAAAGAAGTAAAATTATCTCTATTTGCAGATGACATGATCCTATTTAGAGAAAATCCCAAAGAGTCTACAAGAAATCTTCTATAGCTCATGGAGGAATTTAGCAAAGTTGTGTGATATGTGGTCAACAAACAAAAATCAGTTGGATTTCTACACACCAGAGAAATCTGAAAGGGAAATTAGGGCACTCATCCCATTTACAATAGCATCTAAGAGAGTAAGATACCTAGGAATAAATTTAACCAAAGAAGTGAAAACTGATACAATGAAAATTGTAAAATACTGCTGAAAGAGATTAAAGGAAACAAATAAATGGACTGGAAGATTTTAATATTGTTAAGATGGCATTACTACCCAAAGCAATCTACAGACTCAATGCAATTCTGATCAGAATTCCAATAGTCTTATTTACAGGAATGAAAGAAAAACAATCTTCAACTTTATATGGAATAGTAAGAGGTCCTAAAGAGCTAAAGCAATTTTGACAGAAAAGAACAAAGTAGGAGGAGTCACACTTCAATTTTAAAACATATTATACAGCTACAGTAAGCAAAACAGCTTGGTATTGGTATATAATAATGGACACACAGACCAATGGGATAGAATTCAGAGTCCAGAAATAAGCCCATATATTTATGGCCAACGGATTTTTGACAAGTATGCTAAATCCATCTAATGGGGAAAGAAAAGTTTCTTCAAAAAACAGTGTTAGGAAAACTAGATTTCCACATGCAGAAAAATAAAATAAGATCCATGCTTCTCACCATACACAAAAACAAATTCAAAATGGATTAAGGACCTAAAAAATAAAATAAAAAAACAAAACTTTTAGAAGAAAATACAGGGGCAAGGCTGTCAGGCCTAGCTTTTAACAATGGATTATTTGATATAACAAAAGCAAAACTTTAACAAAAGACAAAATAAATAAATGAGACTTCATAAAAATTAAACTTTTGTTCCTCAAAACACTTTACAAAAAAAATGACAAGACAAGCTTTCAAGGAAGAATATGTCCAGAAATCATATATTTGGTAAGAATCTAATAACCAAAATATATATGAAACTTCAACAACTTAACAACAAAAGGACAACCCAACAAAAAAATGGGCCAAGGACCTGAACAGACATTTCAGCAAAGATGACATTTAAATGGCTATCAAATACATGCAAAGATGCTCAATATCATTAGCCATTAGAGACGCAAATCAAAACCACAATGAGATAGCACTTCATTCCCACTAGGAGAGCAAAGATACAAAATAAAAACATTTGGCAAGGATGTGAGGAAACTGGTACCCTAATCCATTGCTGGGGGAACGTAAAATAGTACACTGTAGTGGAAAAGTACAATGTACAAAAAACTAAAAATTGAACTACCATATGACCCAGGAATTCCACTCCTACAAATATACCCAAGGGACCTGAAAGGAGCTACACACAAGCATACATATGTACACCAATGGTTCACTGCAGCGCTATTCACGATAGCCAAAAGATGGAAACAACCTAAATGCCTATCAACAGATGAACAACAAAATGTGGTACTTTAGTGGAATATTACTCAGTCAGAAAGAGAAAGGAAGTCTTGACTGATGCTAACATGGATGAACCATGAAAACATTAAGCTGAGTGAAATAAGTCAATCACAAAAGAACAAATAATTGTATAACTTCACTTATATAAAAAGACAAGAACAAGCAAATGTATAGAGACCACAGTTTATTAGTGGTAATTAGAGGCAGAAGGGAAGGGGAAGAGAGTTATTATTTACGGAGTACTGAGTTTCAGTTCACAATGACAGAAAATTCACATTAATTAAGGGTAATTGTTGCACAGTCAATTAATGTAATTGATGTCAATAAGTTGTACAACTGTAAAAGCTGTACTGGCAAATGTTGTACGATACATATTTTTACACCAACCAAAAAAAGAAAGAGCAGCTGCTGAGGCTGCTTACGTACACCCAAACATCTGGGCTTCAGTTTCCTGGTTCTGAGATTTAGAGTCATGGTTTCATGGGACCTATCAGTTAACTGGCCTAATACCATTTTTAGTACTTCTGTTGAACCTCCCAGTACCTGCTAAGTACCTGTTCTCACCACTCCCATTCAATATTAAATTAGTAGTATTGTACTGCCTGGGGTCATAAAAGATTGCAAGTGGCTAGCCAAGGCACAGGAACTCTGGTAGCATAGTGCCTAAGGCACCTGACTACTAACCAGAAGGCTGGCAGTTCAAACCGACCAGCCACTCCTCGGAAGGAAAGTTGGGCAATCTACTTCCACAGTGATATTGCCTCAGAAACCCAAGGAAGGGCTGCTACGAGTCAGGTCCGACTTGAAGGCACATAACAACAATAACAATCCAAGGCACAATAACTGGTATCTATTCACCTGGAGCAACAGAGGAAGAATAAAAGTCAGAAAAAAAGAGGATATGGCAAGTGTGACTAATTGCCTCCAAGAATAATGACTTCCTTCACCTTGAGACAGGAGCTCTGGTAGCACAGTGCCTAAGGCATTTGACTGCTAACCAGAAGGCTGGTGGTTCAAACCCACCAGCCACTCCTCGGAAGGAAGGCTGGGCAATCTATTTCCGCTAAAGCACTTGACTGCTAACCAGAAGGCTGGCGGTTCAAACCCACCAGCCACTCCTCGGAAGGAAGGTTGGGCAATCCTACTTCCATA
>NW_006921660.1:3500659-3523501 GCF_000298275.1 Orycteropus afer afer
TCCTTCCGAGGAGTGGCTGGCTAGTAGGTTTGAACCGCCAGCCTTCTGGTTAGCAGTCAAGTGCCTTAGGCACTATGCTACCAGAGCTCTCATTCTTACAGTTTAGGAGACTAGAAGTCTGAGTTCAAAGTGCCACCTCTAGGCACTGGGTGAAGACCTCTCAACCTTGAGCTTCAAGCTCCACCTCTTGCTTCCATTTCACTAGAGCTGGAGGCATCTCTTAACTCAGGCAGCTCCTGGTGCTGACAAACCCAAGATCAACAAGTAGAATGACACAGTCCCAATATTATCAAGCAACACAGCAGGTCACTAGTTCAAGCCCAGAAATAGTCCCAAGATCGGCAGGTACCATGGCAGCTGCTGAAAAAAGACTCAGCTACGTGCAGGATCCAAGCATGCCAAAAGACTGTCTCAAAGCTCCTTCTTAAATACTGGAAGCAGACCACTTCCCTAAGTCAGCTTACTCAGCTGCTCACAGCAGATTCCATCATGGAGTTGATAGCAATCTCATCATGGGAAATCACTACATCCAGCTCCCCAGCCACTCAAAATCAGGCCCAGCCAAGATGACATAGAACCTTACTACCACATATGGGTGAAGAACAATTCAGAAAAGGAAAGTGAAAAGGGCCGGACAACTTGAAGAATGTAATCAATGTCACTGAATTTTACACGTAGAAGTTGTTGCATCAGTGTATGTTCTGCTGTATATATTTAAATATATATATATATATATATATACATACACATATACATATATGTACATATACACATATAAATAAATATACATATATATTTTTTGTTTTTAATTGCCCTCTGGCTCTAATCACCTTGCCGCTGTTCTCCTATCAATTATTCAAAAGGTGGCAGGATGGCAAGGACAGACTATTACTCAAAACATCACCATCTACTCAGATTTGGGACAGTTAGAACAACAAAGAAGAAATGAAAAAAAATTAAGAACTGATGTATTAACTGCTAGTTAAAACTATTTAATAAAAGGAATAATCCCTACTTTGGGCAACTCATGAAAGAAACAAAAGAAGAGAAATTGTGTTTTATTGAAAGAAGCTAGGACCTATGAACATAAATGGTAAAGAGTGGAAATGGGATGTCATTATTGAAAGAAGTCAAGCCATGTGAAAAGGACTGCAGAAAGTGACTCTTAACGATGCAGGAAATGCAGGAATGAGGAACAAGGATGTCCAAAAAGCAAGGGGGTAACTGACAAATGAATCGAAATTAAGAAATGCAAGGGATCTTGGCAATGGGAACTGGTGATACTAGTGATACTTATTCTGCAATTTCCTCTAGAATTTCTTTCTTTGCATTCGGTCAATACAGGTTACTGGTATTTTAGGTCAGCTTTGTTGTTCTCTGTTCTACTTGTTCCTTTTCCTCTGCAAGGAACATGCTTTCTTACTTTTGCCTGAATCTCCTGTAAACCCACTATACAAAGACCTGCTGTACAGTTTACAGGCTACCATATTGTGTTCTGTGGCAGGTATCTATGGAGCTCCATGGAAAAGACACCTCATCTGGCTACTATGGGCCTTTTGAAGGAAACGGAATAGTGGAGAGTAGCAGTCTCACACCATGCTGCCAAAGACCACTGAACTGGAATGACTATTTGGACCTTAAAGAATAATGACACTGCTTTAATTTGAGATATAAAACCAATAAAAACTAGACTACCAAAAGAATAAGCCATGGCTATGTGTAAAACAATATCCCTTGTTGAGAGCTCAATTAGAAAGAATAAAATTTTTTATAAAAGAATCAAACAATCAAGGGATGATTTAAAAACAAGTAAGATAACCTGTAATATGCCATACTTCCAGTGAAGAAGAAAGGTAAATTTAATAATGACAGACTATTATGCACTAGATTTGTTCAAGATTTTAAAGAAGTAAATAAATACATTGTTCCATTTACCCCTATAGTTCCTAAAAGCTTTGCCTCAATAATATTATATTACAGTTTGCCATTATGGCTCTTCAGGCTCTTCTTGGCTATGACAGTTTCAATTTTCCTTGTTTTAACAGTTATAAAGGAGTGCTGGTCATGTATTTTGTAGAATGTCCTTCTACTGGAATTTGGCTGCTGGTTTTTTCTGGGCTTTTTGGGGGGGTTTTCATGATTAAACTGAGGTTATGATATTTTTCTAGGTTAAAGACTGCAGAGAAAGAGTGCCATTTTCATCACCTCATATCAGGTTGATCATCACTTCCTATCACTGTTGTTTATGTTGATCACCTGGCTTGGGTAGTATTTGTTTCCTCCATTCTATACAAAAGAATTAATATAAACTGAATTAATTCTTTATGTATATAACTAGCTAAAATGAATCATTTTAAAATGTCAAGTCATTTGGAATAAGCTGGCTGTGTATACACAAACACATTCACTATTGTCTTAGTTATCTAGTATTGCTATAACAGAAATACCACAAGTGGGTGGCTTCAACAAACAGAAATTTATTTTTCACAGTTTAGGAGAAAAGCTATCCAGCTGTAGTATTTCTGTTATAGCAGCATTAGACTAAGACAGAAGTTGGTACCAGAAGAGTAGACTGCTGCTATTCTAACAGATAACTAAAATGTGGAAGAGGTTTTGGAACTGGGAATGGGTGGAGGATGGAAGAGTTTTAAGGTGCCTAACAGTAAAAAAATAAGCTCTGCTGGCACAGTACTTAAGGCACTCAGCTAACCAAAAGGTTAGTGGTTTGAACCCACCAGCCATTCTGCAAGAGAAAGATGAGTAAGTCTGTTTCTATGAAGATTTATAGCATTGGTAACCCTCTGGACAATTCTACTCTGTCCTATAGTGTTACTACCAGTCAGACTTGACAGCAGTGATCTGGCTAAACGGTAAAAGCCTAGACTGCCTAAAAGAGAGGGTAGAATTATAGACATCAAAGGCAATTCTGGTGAGGGCTCAGAAGTAAGGAGAGCTATAGCTATATATATATGTCTTAAGAGAATACGTCTGGCACCAGCAACAGAATGTTGCTAGAAATACTAGTGTTAAAATATGCTTTGGTGAGGCTTAAGAAAATGATGAACATGTGATTCTTCAATGGAGGAAGGGTGAGAGCCAAAGAGTAGAATGTTATGGATTCAACTGTATCTCCCAAAAATATGTGTTGTAAGTCCTAACTCCTAAATCTGTGGTTATCTTCCCATCTGGGAATGGGTTATCTTTGTTTTGTTAATGACAGGACTGGTGTAGGATGCATTTTAAATCAATCTCTTTTGCGATATAAAAGAGATTAAGCCAGAAAGCAAAGAAGGAAACATGGAAGAAGAGAGATGCCAAGCCACATGAAGATCACCCAGGAGTAGAAGCTCAAAAGAGACAAGAACTTCCCCCAGAGACAACAGAGAAAGAAAGCCTTCCCCTAGAGCCAGCACCCTGAATTCAGACCTGCAGCCTCCTAAACTGTAAGAAAATTAATTTGTTTGTTAAAGCCTCCCACTTGAGGTATTTCTACGACAGCAGCACTAGATAACAAAGATAATTACATACATGATTCACACCTGCATCATAAAATATATCCATTTAAGATGAAGACACAATAAGACATATGACAAAATATGCACTTTGCCAATATACTCTAGCTTTAACTCCTCTCAACTGTTTCCCCCCACCTATTAGGGAGCTTTGGTGGCATAGTGCCTAAGGCATTTGACTGCTAACCAGAAGGCTGGCAGTTCAAATCCACCAGCCACTCCTCGGAAGGAAGGTTGGGCAATTTACTCCTGTAGTGATACTGCCTCAGAAACCCAAGGAGAGGTCACTATGAGTGGTTCCGGCTCTAGGGCAGTGAGTTTGGTTTTTGTTTTTTTTTTTTAATTAGGAATGTTCAGGAGGGAGTTAACTCTTAAGTTTGAATTACAGTGATAGAAAATGTAATGGGCAATACCCAAAGTTTTGCTCACTTTTTAAAGGTGACTGTAAGCAACCTCAGTTGGGACCAAATCTTTTCCATCTTTAAAACTCCTAGAGTCCAAGGTAACTAGCCGGCTCACAGATACACACACAAAAATTGTTCATCAATTTATATTTACAACTTCAGTGTTAAAATAATTCCAAGCAGTCAGATATAGGGGTGGGAAAAGCAACATGGACTAAACAGAACTTCTTTAGTCCATGTTGCTGTTTTCCCCACCCCTACATGTGACTGCTTGGAATTATTTTAACACTGAAGTTGTAAATAGTGTAGTGCCTAAAGTACCTGACCACTTACCAGAAGGCTGGCAGTTCAAATCCACCAGCTACTCCTCAGAAGGAAGGTTGGGCAATCTACTTCCCTAGTGACACCATCTCGGAAACCCAAGGAGGGGTCACTATGAGTCAGATCCAACTTGACAGCAATGTGTTTGGTTTGGGTTTTTTTGGTTTTGGTGACAGAGTAGAACTGCTCCATGGGGTTTTCTTGGCTGTAATGGTTATGGAAGCAGAGCCTCAGGCCTTTCTTCTGCCGTGCTTTTGGGTGGGTTCAAACCACCAACCTTTAGGTTAGCAGTCAAGTGCAAACTATTTGCACCACCCAGGGACCTTCATACCTACTGTTGTTGTTGTTGTTGTTGTTGTTATGTGCCATCAAGTCGTCCCCGACTCATAGCGACCCCTCCTTGGGTTTCCGAGGCAGTATCACTACGGAAGTAGGATTGCCCAACCTTCCTTCCGGGAAGTGGCTGGTGGGTTTGAACCACCAGCCTTCTGGTTAGCAGTCAAATGCCTTAGGCACTACGCTACCAGAGCTCCCACGTAATAATCAATAGAATAAAATAAAAATAAATAGTGTTGGCAAAGATGCAGAGAAACTAGAACCTTAATAAATTGCTTGTGAGAATGTAAAATGGTGCAGCCACTGCAGAAAGTAGTTTGGTAGCTCCTCATAAAAGTTAAATACAGATTGACCATTAAAAATAAAAAAATCAAAATCAAACCCACTGCTGTGGAGTCTATCCCAATTCATGGTCATCCCATTAAGGAGAACTGCTCCACAAAGTTTTCTTGGCTGTAATCTTTATAGAAGTAGATCAGAAGGCCTTTCATCCATGGTGCTGCTAGGTGGTTCAAACTGCCAACCTTTGGGTTAGCAGAACACAAACTCCATCATTCCTAGGAATATTCCCAAGAGAACTTAAAATGTATGTTCATATAAAAATGACAGAATGGTCACAGCAGCATTACTCTTAATAGCCAAAAAGTGGAATCAACTCAAATGTCCATCTGCTGATTAACAGATAAACAGTATGTGTTACATCCATTCAATGGAATATCATTCAGTTATAAAAAGGAATGAAGTACTGCCCCATGCTCCAACATGGATGAACCTTGAGAAACCTTATGCTAAATTAAAGAAGCCAGATACAAAAAGGCTCCGTATCATAAAGTTCTATTTACATGAATATCTAAATTAGGCAAATCCATAGACACAGAAAGCAGATTAGTGGTTGCTAATCGCTATGAGTTGGGTCCAACTCAACTGCACATCACGTAACAACAAACAGCAGCAATTGCTGAGAGGGTTAGGGAGATTGCGGAGTGACTGCTTAGTGACTACAGTTTCTTATGGGCGTAATGAAAATGTTCTGGAAATTGATAATGGCCATGGTTATAGAACATAAAATACACTGAATTATACACTTGTAAGTGGTTTAAAGGGTAACACTGCTGTTACATGAATTCCATCTCAATAAAAAAAATTAATAATTGGAAAAAAAATTCTGAAAACATTATGAACCTATCTGTATATATGGTAAATCATTATTAACCCACAATTTATATCACACTGTGCCTTAAAAAACACTTTCCCTAGTCTATGTATTTCTGTGTTAATTTTTCCCATAATAGGAGCTTCAGAAACGGATGAAAATTCTATTTCAAAATTCCAAAAAGAGTTCACTTCAACCAATTTCTCTCAAGTACAAAGGACTGGGGCAAACACAGACTTAGGCCCTACTTCAAGGCATTCACAGCACGTGGAACTACCACTGTTTCCTGCCATCTCAATAATTCCAACTTCAGCAAAATGAAAACAGTCATGCCCCTCTATTGTGGTCGCACCATTTCCCTACAGACATTTAGTCAACATCTGAGCAAGCGCCACTTAGCAAAGCAACATCTCCAGGTTCCACAGGCAGGTGGTCCAGGGCCTTGGCAAGACTCCTGGGCAGCAGGTTCCTCACTTTTTCTACTGCACCAGGGCTTCTGCTCATAAATTTAAGTACTGGCTTGCTTGAAGGCCACATGTCACAATGCCTGACGGTATAGCTGCTGTGTTAGTTGACAACCTTGTGATCAGTAGCTTAATTAAAAAAACTTACTTTAAAAAACAATCTTTCTTGAAAACAATTACTGACCTTAGTCTTCCAACAAAACTAAACTGCAAACTATGGACTATTAAAGTCGTTAAACAAAACTTAATCATTCAAATAAACTGCTGCAAGCATTATAGAGAAGTGTGCTGAAAACAAGAATTATTTCCTTGAGAATTTTTGGAAGAAGGCATAATTTAGTTTAAATTAGTGCTTCCTAGAGCAATTTTTTAAAAATTCTTTTTTAACAACCTCTCCACACTTCAAATACTATAATCATTCAAATAATTCACAGTAACCACTTGGCATCCAGACTTTGAGCCTGCTGGAGTGGAACAGTTGTGATTAAAACTATCAGAGTTGATTTTGTTGTCTTTGTTCTTACAAGTAACTCAACTCATATATCTATACTACTACTCAAAATGTCGTAGCTTAATTCTCATTATTTCTCATCTAATTGGAAAATCAATTGCACCTATTGCTGGTTTTGAGTATGCTTTTTGTTTTTATTTATTTCCTTCTGTTTACGTGGTTATATTCTTTGAAAGCCTACCAATAAGAGACTGGAAATATAAGTGTAGTTCAACTACTATTCTTTCATAAATTTGGCAAGCATACTTCATTAATTGAATTAACTTGCATTCATTTAATATCTACCATGTTAAACACAAGGAGCTCTGATGGCGTAGTGCCTAAAGCATCTGACTGCTAACAAGGAAGTTGGCACTTCAAATCCACCAGCCACTCCATGGAAGAAAGACTGACTGGGCAATCTACTTCCATAAGATTTACCACCTTGGAACCCCAAAGGGGGATACTATGAGTCAGAATCTACACAACGGCAGTGAGTTTGGTTTTTTGGTTTATGTTAAACACAGAAAGCAGTAATAAAGTGTAGATGGTGCGAATAAATGATTATGTATTCAGCTGGTAACGGAAAGGCTGGAAATTTGATTCTACCCAGGGGTACCTCAGAAAAAAGGTCTGGTGATCGACTTCTGAAACAATAGCTACTGAAAACCTTAAGTAGTACAGTCCTACCCTGACACACATGAGATCACCATGAGTTGGAATGGATTCAATGGCAACTGGTTTGGTTTTAATAAAGAGTTTGGACTCTTGAGGAGTTCACACTCCAGCAGTGGGTTTAGATAAATTACTTGCTTTGAAAGAAAGACAATCCAGAACTCCTCAGATGCTAACCACATGACACAAACAGGACCTAGAGAGCCAAAATTAACTTAGTCATCAGTGATACTCAGTCGATATTCCCCTCTTCCTCATTCTCACCTTCCCCACCACCTAGGATTTCTTCTCTTCAATAAGAAAGTACATGTTTCTCTACATCTGACCCTAGCCCCAAGCCAAAAATAGGATCCACCAGCAGGTTTTAAGATAAAGTCACTCTGTACAGTGGCAAAACTTTTAAGTACAACTAGACAAAGCTGTTATTATTTCTCTGGGCAGCAATCAATCTAAGGATAGAAAATAAGCAAAATTCTACTGGAATTAAAAAAAAAAAAAAAAAAGGCCCAGGCACCTCAGCCTCCTACTCCCCCTCTTAAGAGGCAGGGAATATACTCCACCTTTTTTCCCTACATTGAATATACATACTGGTTTTTTCAAATGTGCAATAAGTAACAAAACATTGTAACATGTAACAAAACATTTGCTATTTCAACATTTTTCCCATATATTATTATTCAGTGACATTAATTATGCTCACTATGTTGGGCATCCATCACCACCATCTATAGTTGTTTTTTTTTTAAGCACCAGACCATCTTGCCATGAACTATGGCCCACCATAAACACCAACTGGTGTCCATGGTCTGCAAAATAAGAGGTGAGGGGGGGTAGAACTACAAACTAACAAATCTCAAGGGAGTGGTCCAAGGAATCACCGGCAGGAGACTTTCTCCAGGATTACTAAGTGGGGTAGGGGCTGAGGAGGAGTAAAGTCAAGACTGGTACAATAAAATTGTAATCTATTCAGAGAGGCAGAAAACCTTAACTCATCCCAGAATGGAACTTCTAATATGTCCCAGAGTACACTGAAGTTCCAAGTTCCACCTGGATCTACTCTGCAGTTTAATGGAGTTAACTTGATTACCACCCTCCACCCATACCTCCATCCCAAGGCATTCATGAATCAGACCCTTTTGTGACTGACTCCAGAATCACAGAATGTGAAAACTCAAGGACCTCAGAAGGCCCACAAACACTAGATAATCAGCATGCAAAATCAAAACTGGGCAAAAAGATTCTGCCCTTCTGTGTGCTCCATCCAAAGATCCCTGAGTATGGCAGGTGTTGAGGCAGTCCACAGAAGTGTTAACCAAACAGGTTCAAGAGTGAGACTGTTGGGCTTTAAATCCTGGCTCCACACTTAACAGCAATGGCAATCTCTCTATGACAGATACTGGACTAGTAGCACCTACTTCAAAGGACAATTGGGAGAATAAAACAAAGCCACAGTTAAAGAGCTTAGCATAGTGGCTAGCACACAATAAATACCTAATAAATATGTCACTATGTCTAGCATTTTCAGAGGTAAACTGAACTATCACCCATTTCCTAAATTGGAATGGCTACACTGTAGCTACTTCCATTTGGCTGAGTCCTAGTTAGGAGCTCACAAACAACCCTGAGGTAGGTCATATTACTCTCATGTTAGAGGTGAAAAGTGGATGTTTAGAGGAATTTAGAAACTCATCTAACCTTACTCAGTTAATAAGGAGTGGTTTTCATGACATCCCAGCAAAGTCTGCCATTATGTTATCTAGCTCCAAAAGCTGAAAAGTACTTTTAAGTGCTATTTCAGTGTACTATAATCACTTACTGAAGGAAATCATTCCTGTAGCATCCTACAGCCACCATCCCACTATCCCACAATCAGCATAATTGTCTATTCAATCAGAAATACCTCACATATTGATAAACTACCAAAAATACAAAATTCTTTTTTCCTTTAATAGACAATATAACAAACATGACTGGGTAAAGCATCATAACCATTTTAATCAAATGACTTTAAAAGTTCAAAAGTACTGCAGACCCACAGTATATTAAGTCAGTTTTCTTTCAGGATCTGTAATTTGATCCTGTAGGAGAATTCACACACTCCAATTGGCCTGTGAAGCTTCTCCCTTTCCATATGTTTGGTAACAGTGTGTAACAAAATTGACAAGAGTTAATAGTTACTCCAAACATTCTCTCCCAATTCTTACACTATTTAGCAAGATTTACAGTCACTTAATTATACTAAAAAAAAAATTAAACTGTGTCATGGTGATCCTGATCTCAGAATACCTTTGAAAGTTCTCATACTCAAACCCAGAAATATGTCCAACCAGTTAAATTTGTATCTACAAACAGCTTCAAGGAAAACTGGAATAGCAAACCATCTTAGTCAAATCTGTTTGGCCCCATCAAATGAACTGATTACCCAGTTTCATAAAAAATAATAGGGATGTTTAACTTGTTTAAGGAATAGTGACATGGAGAGCCAAGTCATATAATTTTAAATTACTTCCCTTTCTATTTGCTCTGTGCAGGTATTACATACTCGTGTATCCTTTTGGTAAACACAAATGAGGTGATAAAATAAAATATGTAAACTAAAGCAGGCAAGAACCTAAAATGCCTAAATATTTCAAGAATTTATTGCAATTTCAGTAACTTGATACTCCAAGTATCAAAAAGCAGTAAGAATTACCACACAACTGTAAAAGTCAAATATTTATACAGGTGCCTTAAAAGCCACTGTTGGGTGCACACCATCAGCACTGACATTTACTATCTGTTAAGTAGTTTCAAAGTGCAATGGCATAAGTCAAATAACTGGTTTGCAGCATGAAGTTTATGACAATAGTGAACACGTCTGGAGAGACTGTGAAGGTGTGATGCTTGTCATAACTTTCATCAGGCGAGCAACAGGCAGCCAGCCTGTGACAAGATGGAACTTCGGCACAGGTGCCCTTTCTCATTTCAGGAGGGAAATCTAAACCGATACCTTCATGGATAATTTAACAAGGATTGTTCCATAAATTTATAATGTCATTTATGTTTTTCTTATAATTGCTTTTTAATAGCTTTCAAAACAAATATTCTGAGGGCAAAAACAACTAAGAATATAAAGTATGAAACTATGTCAGCTTCAAAATAAGAGAAGGGAAGCACCTAAAAAGGTAATATATCCCTAAGGCCAGATTCCACGGACAGAGGAAAATAGTTTCAGAAATGATAAAGGTCCAAACACGAGTTATTCCCATTGATGTATTACTTAAAGTTACAATTAGGAATACCTCCTTAATCAATTAATTATACGAAACTCTTCTTTTGATGTTAAAAAGATACAACAGACGAACATCTGTGAACTTCAGCTAAACTTCAGTTCCTGAACTTCTTGGGTGATGATTTTGTTTTGCCTCTTTTCTTCACTTTCCAGAGGGAATAAAAAGTGTGTGTGGTGAACTAAAAGAAATCAAGCTAAGACTCAAGTTAGGGGTTCTTTATCACCCAAGGTCCCGTTCCAATGTTCATTTCACCACTTACTACATCAAAACAGAATCTGGAAGTCCAAGTTTTTAGGTGAAGAATAAACATCCCAAGGCAAACGCTTCTAAAATCTGAAGGTCAGAGCCAGTTATACCCATTACCCAGGGCCCTTCTCCATGTCCAAGAGCACCAGCAGCCCGGACAGCCTGACCGGTGTTGCGTCCGGGTGAGAACGTGCAAGTCAAAGATGGAGAGCCAAGGACCACCAGGGAGATGCCACAGGTGGCCTAGATGTCTGGTTCACCATTCTGCACTTAGGCCTCCCGTAGGAGGCTCCGAGCCCACCCCCCGCCTCCCAGAGGCTGAAGTTGCTCTCCAACCTCAATGTGCCCAACTTTAGGGAGAGGCGAGCTCGGCACTGGGTTCAGGTGGTCCTTCTGGGTCCGTTAACTGGACACAGAGTGTCAGCCGAGGGGCGCCAATTCCACCCTTCCCTAGGGACCAGATCTAAAGGTCCCAGGGAGCGTTGAGAACCGGGTAAGCAACGGGGCCTTGGAAGGGGCGGCTCTAACCGGCTCCTGCACGGCGCCTGGCTGGCTGGCACAGCCCCGGCTCGGGAACACCGTCCCGCGCCTCCTCCCCGGAACCCCTCAGGCACCCCGGGGCCGGCGCCGCCCCACGCCCCCCGCGCGGCTGCTGCGGCTGGGTCTCCCCGACAACAGCCGCCACCCTGCTCCCGAGGCGGGTCCCGCGCCCACCCGCCGCCCGTTCGGCCCTGCCGCCCACCTGTCCCGGGGGTCTATCCAGCTGGTCTTCCTGGTGTTGTGGTCGATATAGAAAACCTTGCCGTCGTAGTCCCTTGCTTCCTCCCAGCCCCGGGGTAGCGGCAACTGCCCGCTCCCGGCCCTCCTAGGCATGGTCGGCGGCCTCGCCGGCGAGCGGCGCCTCCATAGGGACCCGGCGCGGGACGCGGCGGGAACGCGATTGCCCGGCCCGACGCGGGCGCCAGCGAGGGGCTGCGGGCTCCGGGCGCGGTGGGGCCACGCGAGGGGCCGGCTCAGGAAGCCCTACTCTCGGCCCGGCTCGGGATCAGTCCACCATGTCTGCGTCGGAACAGTAGAGCGAACCCTCCTCCTCCCTGCCGCCGCCGCTGCTGCCTCCGCCTCTTCCTCCTCCTCCTCGTACCCCTGTGGCCACCGAGGGTCGCGGCGTCCAGGCTGCCGCAGCCGCCGCCTTCTGGGCTCGGATCCGAGAAGCTTGGCGGAGCTGTGCGGCGGCTACGGACCTCCTCATTTGCATACGATTAACAAGCGCCCAGACCCTCCCCCGCCCGCTCCTCCCTCCGCTGGGCTCATCTGCATGCACATTCCTAGCCGCCGCATTCCAGGGCTTAACCCTGTAGCTGCCGTGGCGCGCTGCTAGGCGGCAAGAAGCGGGGGAGGGGAGCCCAAGGAGGAGGTAGGAGGGAAGACTCTTGGAAGGCACTGCCCGCTCCCTCCCCTTGGCTCCAAATACCTCCTTACAGCTAAATGCCTCGGGTTTTTAAAGTTTAGGGACGGGAATGATTGCTAAAGGGAAGTTTCGGCCACCTCCTCAACTTCTTTCCGTCTTCTAAGGAAACCAAAAGACTTTAGAGAGGAAAAGGGTGGGGGAAGCTCTCCTCGGAAGAAAAAGTCCCAGCAAACACCGAGGGCACAAAGGCTCCCCAAGCCGCGCCCTGCTCCCCTTCCGGACCCGACTGGCGGTCTGGGGCAATGGGAAAAGTGTGAAAAGGACGGAAAGCGCTGGCAGCGTCTTCGTTTGGCGTCCAGGGGCGGCGTCGCTCCCGGGGACTTTGCAAGGCGCTTGGCCCTTATTGACCTCAGTAGAAAGGCCTCGGGGCTCGTGACGGAAGAAGGCAGGTTCCGCGGTTCGAGAGCGCCGCGACTCGTCCTACCCACTAGCCTGTAGGGGGATTCAGGCCTGAGTCTGAGAAGGGACCCGGTCACCAGCGGCTGCCGTCCACCGCGCATGGGCCAGGGGCGCGCAGTCACTCCAGGTGCGCCCCACTGCGGGGTGCCAGGCAACCAAGG
Source organism: Orycteropus afer afer (assembly GCF_000298275.1). NCBI lineage: Eukaryota > Metazoa > Chordata > Mammalia > Tubulidentata > Orycteropodidae > Orycteropus > Orycteropus afer. Next base: position 3,513,561 of record NW_006921660.1, read on the forward strand.
GACGCTCTCTGCCCTTGGCCTCTGCTCTAGGGGTTAAGGACAGTTGGACGTGGATGCCACTTGAATCTGATCACTTCAGTCGCCTGTCGTGAGAAACACCTCGAGCCCTGCAATGGCTTAGAAGGGTCGGCGACCACGAGGACGGAGGCTATCAGAGGTCAGGCTTTCCTAGGCCCTGGACCAATCCAGGTGGGAACGGAGAGCTTCCTGTATTCAACAAACATTTATTTATTTGGCAACTACTACGTGCTCTGGTGGACGTTGGGCTCCTGGTAGGATAATGCCCAAGGCTGACAGGGCCTGAACACAGAGCATTCAGTGCCCCAGCCCCAAAACTCTTCTCCAACTCAGTTTACATTGTTGTTGTTACGTGCCGCCGGCGAGTCAGACCTGACTCATAGCGACCCCTCCTTGGGTTTCTGAGGCAGTATCACTACGGAAGTAGATTGCCCAACCTGCCTTCCGAGGAGTGGCTGGTGGGTTTGAACCGCCAGCCTTCTGGTTAACAGTCAAGTGCCTTAGGCACTATGCTACCAGAGCTCCTCAATTTACATTACGGTTCCTCATTCATTTTTTTCCAGATTACTAAGTAGCGTCGTTTAAATTATAAACTCTCTAGGAAGATTCCGGGGCTCAGTCATTCCCCTCTTAATGCGAATTCGTTTAATCCTGCCCGCTACTGCGTAATAACACTCGGGACACAATGCTTGGTAAGGGGTTTCAGAGCCTTTGGAACAACCTCCGCTTCCCTGGCGGGATTCACCGTATTGACTGGGAGTTCAGTGAAATGAGATTCACTGGAGTGCAGAGCTGGCTGCTTGGGTAGCAACTGTCCCAGGGGATGAAATCCGCCGTGGATTCCCGAACCCTCTGGACATCTGAGGTCAATCTCAAAAATGGAGGAGAGATTCCAGAGAAAAAAGGCACAGTTTCACCAAAGGTACGGAATGGCATTCTCGAGCTAAGGTCTTAAAAGAAGGAGGAGTCGTTTTTCCGCACTTGCGAGGTGGTGGTTGTTATGTGCCCTCCAGTCGGACTAACTCATAGCGACCCCTCCTTAGGTTTCCGAGGTGGTATCTCTAAGAAAGTAGATTAACCCCATCTTCCTTCTGAGGAGTGGCTGGTGGGTTTGAACCGCCAGCCTTCTGGTTAGCAGTCAAGTGCCTTAGGCACTATGCTACCAGAGCTCCTACTTGTGAGGTAGGTGGGGGCAAAAACTAAAACACAAGAGACTCAGAATGCTCAGACCACCTGGAAAGAAGAGCCAAGGTGAACAGGAGCTAGGGAAGGAGTCACCTAAAAAGAATGTGCTCATTTTAGGGCTTCCTTTATTATACCCTGATTGAGTCTGGCCAGGAGTCTTAGGCCACCAACCTGGAGTCCAGGATGGCAGTTTGCATCATCTTTTGTTGCCAAGGATCAGCTGGAACTCAAATCTAATTGTATTCATCTATAAAATGGAAATAATCTTCACGTTCAGGTCCTATCTAAGCCATTCACAGGGTGGGTGCAGGATGTGACAATGTTTTTGTTCAGGTGTACAGGACCAGAGGCTGAATCAACAAAAGCTCACAAGAGCAATAAACTATGTGCTAGCCATTGATGGTTGTGTTGTCTGGCCCTCAATTTTCTTTTCCCTAGTGCCTAAGGCACTTGACTGCTAACCAGAAGGCTGGCGGTTCAAACCCACTAGCCACTCCTCGGAAGGAAGGTTGGGCAATCTACTTCTGTAGTGATACTACCTCGGAAACCCAAGGAGGGGTCGCTATGAGTCGGGTCTGACTCAAAGCACATAACAACAACAACACCAACAACAGCCTGAGGCAGGAAAATCACTATTAGAAATATCAGAGTTGTTAGCTGTCATCCAGTGAGCCCCTACTTCTAGCAGCCCCATGTGTTAACAGTGTAGAACTGTTCTGTAGGGTTTTCTTGGCTGTAGTCTTTATGGAAGCAGTTCACCAGGCCTTTCTTCTGGGAAGCTGCTGGGCAGCTTCAAACCTCCAACCTTACTGTTAGAAGCTGATGGCAAACTACTTGTGTTACCCAGGCTCCTAGAAATGGAAAGCCCATTGCCTGTCCAGTCAATTCCAAATCATAGCAGCCCTATAGGACAGAGTAGAACTGTCCATAGTGTGTCCAAGGCTGTAATCTGTGGGAGCAAACTGCCTCATCTTTCTCCCATGGAACAGCTGCTGGGAACAGCCAACTTTTCCATTAGCAGCCAAGCACTTTAACCACTGCACTACCAGGGCTCCTTTGAAACGCAAGTTGTTGTTATGTGCCATCGAGTCAGACCCAACTCATAACGACCCCCCCTTGGGTTTCCAAGGTGGTATCACTAGGGAAGTAGATTGCCCAACCTTCCTTCCGAGGAGTGGCTGGTGGGTTTGAACTGCCAGACTTCTGGTTAGCAGTCAAGTGCCTTAGTCACTACACTACCAGAGTTCCTTGAAAATGAAAGTAGATAGCAAAAATTATTTCAAAAGATAGTTTAGTTATTTCTAGTGGTCAAGCACTTGACTACTAACTAAAAAGTTGTTGTTGTTGTTATGTGCTGTCAAGTTGGATCCGACTCATAGCGACCCCTCCTTGAGTTTCTGAGGCAGTGTCACTATGGAAGTAGTAGATTGCCCAACCTTCCTTCCCAGGAGTGACTTGTGGGTTTGAACAGCCAGCCTCCTGGTTAGCAGTCAAATGCCTTAGGCACTACACCACCAGAGCTCCTGAACCAAAAAGTTAGCAGTCTGAATCCAAGCAGAGCACATTGGGAGAAAGGCCTGGCAGTCTACTTCCAAAAGATCAGAGTCAATGAAAACCTGTGAAGTGCAGTTCTCTGAAATACGTTGGACAGCTTGAGTGGGAATTGGCTGGAAGGCTATCACTTTTTTATCAAAATTTAAAATACACATACCTTTAATACAGCGATTCCCATGCTTTCATTTTACCTGTGGATATTACAGTTCCTTAAAATATACAGGTATGTTTCAACATCCAGGATATGTTCTGTGAAATATCATATGTTCTGTGAAATAGAACGTTATGTGATTTGGGCATTATGTGAACACCTTATTAGATACAGGCAGTCCCCATACAATTCTTAATTAAATCCCCCTAAAACTTATAGGAGCTCTGGTAGCATAGTGCCTAAGGCACTTAACTGCTAACCAGAAGGCTGGCGGTTCAAACCCACCAGCCACTCCTCGGAAGGAAGGTTGGGCAATCCTACTTCCGTAGTGATACTGCCTTGGAAACCCAAGGAGGGGTCGCTATGAGTCGGGGCCAACTCGACGGCAAATAACAACAACAACAACAACAAAACTTATGGGAGCTCACTGGACAAAGCCTGAGAGCTGAGAACTTTATCCACTGGATATAAGAGGCAGACTTTGCCAAGAGCAGTGGGGCCCTGCAGGGGCTACATGGGCAGCCAGATCAGGACTTTGCACACATCCGGGCACTGGGGTTGGCAGGGCAGCACATGGGGTACAGAGAGGTGGCTGTGGAGACCCAATATGTGGGTGGCTGCCACCATCCTGTTGGTACAGCTGCTTCTTGATCATGTGCACCCTTAGCTGCTGGGAGCTGGAAGACTGCCAGTGAGTGCCCCGAGGCCCTACCAGCACCACCAGTGCCCATGACAAACCTCCCCCCACACACACCCCGGGAGCCACAGCAGGTGTTACCCTACGCCAGGAGTGAAAGACTTTACAGGCTGCTGGGTAGGTGAATGAAGCCAGGATGAAGGAAAGGAGAAGGCTCTGTGAAAATTGGATGCATCCTGGAGCTCTGTTGCTGGTACATTCTAGGGGCTTGGGGTCTTTAAAACCATCGGAGGAAAACAACAAACAAAAGGAGAGTGTTGTTGTTGTTGTTATGTGCCAAGCAGCTTTCCCTTAAAAATAAAAAAAAGACAACTTTATGTAACTACAAATGTATATATGCCTTCAAATACCCATGCTTGTATTTGAAGGTATCACTCATATCCATCAGTAAGGAAGTAATTAAATTAGGAACACTATACTCTGCCTCGACGGCACATAACAACAACAACAACAACATACTCTGCAACCATTAAATTAAAAAAAAAAAAAGTTAAATATGTATGTGTTAATAAGGAAAAAGACGTTCTGGTGGTGCAGTGATTAAGGCATTCAGCTGCTAACCAAAAGGTCAGTGGTTTGAACATAACAGCCACTCAACTTGAGAAAGATGAGGCAATCTGCTCCATAAAGATTAACAGCCTTTGCAACCTTATAGGGCAGTTCTACTCTGTCCTATAGGGCAGCTATGAGTTCAAGGCACCTATGGTGGGTGTTTCTTTTTTTTGGTAATAAGGAAAAATGTCTAGTATATATTAAGTGAAAAAAAAAAAAAAACCGTACTAGAACCCTGGATGGCCTAGAAGGCACTTTTGCTCCCTGACTTTAATGAGGTTAACAATCTAGTTCTATAGGTAGTTGTTGTTAGAAGCTATGGAGTCAGTTCCAACTCATAAGCCCCTATGTATAACAGAAATATTGCCTGGTCCTTTGCCATCCTCACAATTGTTGATACAGTTGAACCTGTTCTTACAGCCCCTGTGTCAATCCATTTCACTGAGGGTCTTCCTCACTTTCACTGGCCCTCCACTTTACAACAATTTGATATCCCATACAATTCCTCAGGGACAAAGGAAGAACACAGACAGTAAGGGAGCTGTTAGAGGACAGGAGCTCTGAGAGAGGTCCCATGAAAAATACATAGTAAAACCTGTGAAAGCCAGAAGAAGAAGAAAACTCAAATATTTTCCACTAAGAGAGTAATAAAAAAGTGGTAAGGCTGCACCCCATCAAAGGTGGAAAATTTCCGAGACTGGGAAAAACAAGGCAATCCTGTCTGGTTCTGGCTGGTCTTACCAGTTTCACTGTACAAGAGGTAAATGAACATTAAAGAAAAGAGATGGGGTAGAAATGAGCACAAACATAATGCTGAAAGGCACAGGCTTGGCAGGGCATTCTTATGAAAAGAAATGATGTACAAACCTCAGGGACGAATCTGGTGTGGAAGAGCCCAAAGCCAGCTAGTTAGGAGCTGTGGTGATAGTACAGGAATGAGATGGATAAAGGTCTGGATTAGAAAGAAGGCAATGGAGAATGAAAAGAATGATCTGGCAAGAATTTGTTACTCATTAGATTAAGAAGAAAGGTGAATACACTAGAATGAAGAATCTGGGATGAGTCCAAGATTTTAGATTGTGGAGAAGAAAAAAAAAAAACTCAAATAGCTGAAAAAAATAAGGAAGCCCAAGGGGGATCTGATCTGGGTTTGATTTTAGAAATTAGAGATACCCAGCTGACTAAAGCTTCAAGCAAAAGGTCAAGACTGTAAATAAATGGTTGGATGTCACCCACATGAAGGTTTATAGAAGATCTAGTACTCAAGGACTGAGGCTTAGGAAGAATATTTCAGTGCATTTAAAATAATTTTAGGTAACCCATCTATAAACGTTTTTGACCTATAGCTCTTCAGTAAATTGATATGGTTTAGTTTGTATTTTGTAAACTGTGGTCTCTATTTGCAGTGATGTGTGGATGAATTAGTTACTAGTTTGTAAATCACCTCTAAATGAATTATTATCATAACCTTTATTGTTATGCTAGTGAGTCAACTCACGTGGGGGACAAGATTAACTGGTTTTCGATATTTTAATAATATCCCTTGTTCCCTGAAGGAGATCAGAGATTATATAAACTAGAAATTCTAAATGAGAAAAAAGTACCTTTTTTCTGAATCAAACTACTGACATTTTTTTTTTCTCTTCTGTAATCAAACTGTTTAAAATAAATAACTAAATATTATGAATAGATAACTCGACGGCATATAACAACAACAACAACAACCCTAATCCACAGTTTCTAAATTTTCTTGTCTAGTCTATCCTTAACAAGACAGGCATTTGATCTTAAAAAAATCCTAGTGCTAGGCCAAACCAGAAACCTGGATTAGATTAACATAATCACTCCCTCCACCCCCAGTTAATTATTATACTGACACTTCAGGCAAAAACAATCATTTTAATTCCATAATAAACAACATCGAACAGATTAGGTTTTACCTTATTCACTGTAGATGGGAGACCTACATTGAGCAAATTCCGTGGTTGCTATTTAACCTTTAAATTCTCTGTCTTCATTATTAGTGAAAAGGAGCAGAAGCTCAAATGCTGTGTTTATTTATAAGATTTTTAGAGGGTATCTCCTGTCACTGTGTGGTACAAGCTTAGGGTAAGTGCTCATTACAGTCTCTCTTATATAATGAAATAATATGAGGTTCTATTTTCCTTTTACCATCTTTGATTAGCATTTTTTTAAATTCCAATTTCATAGTCTATAAATTAAAAACCAAACCCACTAGCCACTCCTCGGAAGGAAGGTTGGGCAATCCTACCTCCGTAGTGATACTACCTCGGAAACCCAAGGAGGGGTCGCTATGAGTCGGGGCTGACTCGACAGCAAATAACAACAACAAAATTAAAAACAGCAATTTTTGAAAGATGGAATTTATTCCCTCAGCCCTATCTTTTAAAACAATTTTACTTTTCCTTACCTGTCCTTGAATTTTCCGTTAACATTTTAATTTTTATTAATTTAGTAATTTATTCGTCTCTCTGCCCCCACTTCATCTTTTCTCTTACCTTGACTTCCTGTTTCTCTGCTATTGACTCTTAATCCTGTGAATTTGGCTATAAGAAATTTAGCTGCAATAAAATCTCCTAAATTTGTCTCATTTAAGGATAGTCAAAGTGGATAGGAAAAAAATCTACATGATAAAGTATGTTTATTTTGCCAATAAAACATATGGAAAAGCGCTCAACATCATTAGTAGCCAGTGAAATGCAAATTACAACCACAATGAGATACCAATACATGCCTAAGGCATTTGACTGCTAACCAGAAGTTTGACAGTTCAACTGCTTTGAGGAAGGAAGGTGGGCCACTCTACTTCCATAAAGATTTACCGCTTTGGAAACCCAAAAGAGGGGGAGGTCTCTCTGAGTCAGAATTGACTTAATAGCAGTGAGTTTGGTTTTTGGTTTAGATTGGTACAAATTAAAAAGTCTAATAATATCAAAACACCCACTGCCATCATAGTAACTCTGGGAGAGAGTGTAGAACTGCTCAGTGTTTCCAAGACTATAAATCTTTATGGAAACAAACTGCCTCATCTTTCTCCCATGGAATCCTTGGTGGGTTTGACCTTCCAACCTTTTGCTTAGCAACCAAATGCTTTAACCATTGCACCACTAGGGGAAAAAAAGAAAAAAACTTACTGCTGTCAAGTCGTTTCCAACTCATAGCAACCCCTCCTTGGGTTTCCAAGGCAGTATCACTACAGAAGTAGGCTGCACAGTCTTCCTTCCGAGGAGTGGCTAGTGGGTTTGACCACCCGCCTTCTGGTTAGTGGTCAAATGCCTTAGGCACTGCACCACTAGAACTCCTTACTAATATCAAGTGTTAGCAAAAATGTGGAGCAACAGGGATTCTAATCAACAATTGACATGTGTACACCTCGGTGCAATCACTATTTAGCCTTATCCTGGAAAGTGGGGACATCCATATGCTGTGACCCAGCAATTCTACTCCTAGTTATTATATCTCTAAAGAAACTCACACATATGCAGCAGATACATATATAAGAATGCTATTGTTATTGTTATGTACCATCAAGTTGATTCTGACTCATAGCAACTCTATGTATAAAAAAGGGAAACACTGCCTGGTCCTGTACCATCCTCACAATTATTATGTTTGAGCTTATCGTTGCAGCCACTGTGTCAGTCCACCTCCTTGAGGGTCCTCCTCTTTTTTGCTGACCAAACATTATGTCCTTCTCCAGGGACTGGTCCCTCCTGATAGCACGTCCAAAGTACAGAGGATGAAGTCATGTTATCCTTGCTTCTAAGGAGCATTCTGGCTGTACTTCTTCCGAGAGAGATGTGTTCATTCTTTTGGCAGTCCATGGTATATTCAATGTTCTTTGCCAACACCGTAACTCAAAGGTACCAATTCTTTGGTCTTCCTTATTCATTGTCCAGCATTCCCATTCATATGAGGTGACTGGAAATACCTTAGAAAGAAAATTTACTAAGGTATTTAAGCTAAGCACTTTAGTTCTCAAGGTGACATCTGCCAGAAATTCAAGCTAGATTCAGAAGAGGACATGGAATGAGGGATATTATTGCTGATGTCAGAAGGATCCTGGATGAAAGCAGAGAATACCAGAAATATGTTTACCTGTGTTTTTTTATTGACAAGAAAGTGTTTTTGCAGTAGCCAAAAAACGGAAACTTGCAGATTTCCTATAGAAGAATTGATAAATAAATGGTAGTACTATATTTAAACAATGGAATACAATATTGCAATGAAAAAAGAATGTATAAAACACCTTCAGTGAATCTAAAAGCGTAATGTTGGGTTAAAGAAGCAAAGAAACAAAAGAATTTCTAGAGTATGGTTTCATTCCTATAAAGTTCCAAAAAGAGACAAAACTAAACCATTGGTTAAGGATACATACATAAGTGGTAAAAGTATAAAGAAAAATAAGGAAATAATTATCACAAAGGTCAAGATAGTGAATATCTCTAGAAGGAAGAATGAAGTGAACTTGGGGGAGGGGCAATTTTTTGAATGGGTTATTTGTCTTTTTTGTGATTGAATTGTAAAACTAGACCAGAACCTTTTAAAACCATAATAAATTATTTATAATAATAACCCTATACAACAAATGCTCTGTGGTAGTTAAAGTTGTGTGTTCACTTGGCTGGGCCTGGTTGAGTGGCTGGGCAGCTGGTGGTAGTTACTTCCCATGATAAGACAGACTGGCAGTCAACTCCTGATGGGATCTACCAAAACCAGCTGAGTAGCTGCCTTAGGGATGTGGACTGCTTCCTTTATATAAGAAGCAGCTTTGGGAATGGTCTCCAGCTTATGGCATGCTTGAACCCTGCATATAGCTGAGTCATTGTTCAGCAGCCTGCCATACTCTGCTGATCTTGGGACCTTTAATGGACTTGAATTAAAGGCCCTGCAGTGTGGTTTGGTAATATCGGGACTGTGCCTTGTTAATTGTCAACCTTGGATTTGTCAGCTTCAGCAGCCAGCAGCTGAGTGAAGAAAAGCCTCTAGCTTCAATGGGCCGAGAGCAGGAGGTAAAGCTGAAGAGCAAGGTTGAGAGGCTTTCATCAAGCCCCTAAAGCCCAGCACTTTGAACTCGGACTTTGTTAATGTTGTTAGGTGCTGTCCGACTTACAGCAACCCTATGCACAGCAGAACGAAACACAGCCCTGTCCCACACTGCCTCCATGATCCTTGGTATACTTGAGCCCATCATCACAGCCACTGTGTCAATCCATCTCCTTGAAGGCCTTCCCCTCTTTCATCGACCCTCCACTTTATCAAGCTTGACATTCTTCTCCAGAGAATGGTCCTTTCTGACAACATGACCAAAGCAGGTGAGATGACATCTGGCCATTCTCGCTTCCAAGGAGCCTTCTGACTGCACTTCCTCCAGGACAAATCTGTTAGTTCTTTTAGCAGTCCATGATACTTTCACCATTCTTCGCCAGCACTACAATTCAGAAGTATCAATTCTTCTTTGTTCTTCCTTATTCATTGCCCAGCTCTCATATGCATATGAGGCTATTGAAAATATCATGGCGTGTGTCAGGTTTACCATAGTCCTCAAGGGGACATCCTTGCTTCTCAGAATTTGAAAGAGGTCCCTTGCAGCTAACTTGTCCAGTGCTATAGGTCGTCTAGGGAGCTCTGGTAGCATAGTGGCTAAGACACTTGCCTGCTAACCAGACGGCTGGCGGTTCAAACTCACCAGCCACTCCTCGGAAGGAAGGTTGGGCAATCCTACTTCTGTAGTGATACTGCCTTGGAAACCCAAGGAGGGGT
>NW_006921660.1:3526431-3527932 GCF_000298275.1 Orycteropus afer afer
TATTATCCTATCACTGACAGCATTGTACTTCAGGACAGATCTTGAAACATCCTTTGTGATGATGAATGCCACACCATTCCTCTTCAAATTGTCATTCCTGGCATAGTCGACCACATGGTGGTCTGATTCAAAATGGCCAATATCATTTCAGCTCACTAATGCCTAGGATGACAATCTTTATGCACTCCATTTCACTTTTGACAACTTCTAATTTTCCTAGATTCATGCTTCGTACATTCCATGTTCTGATTATTAATGGATTTTTGCAGCTATTTCTCCTCAATTTGAGTGGTGCCATGTTAGCAAATGGAGGTTTGAAAGCTTTACCTTATCCATATCATTAAGGCTGGTTCTACGCTGATGATGCAGCTCTTTCCTGGTCCTATTTTGAGAGCCTTCTGACCTAAGTAGCTTATCCTCCTGCACTGTATCTATCAGACACTGTTTCTGGGCTATTCATAAAGTTGCACAGTACTGTATTAGACAGTGTTTCTCTGCTACTCATAAGGTTTTCCCTGGCCATATTTTTGAGAAGTGGATGGCCTCCTCCTTCTTCCTAGAGTGTCTCAGTCTGTAAGCTGTTGATACCTGTGCACCATGTGCAAGCCTGCTGGGTTTGTGACACCAGTGTCACAGCCTCAAGCCTCACAGCAACACGCCACCACAGTAGGACAAACTGACAGACAAGTTTGTCTCCCTTAGCTGTTCAAAACCTCTCCATCCTCCCCACCCTCCCCTTACATAGATCCCGGCCTCTTTCCTCCTGCTTGAGGGGTGTTTGGCCTGGAACCCCAGTCTTACCTGGATCCCTGCCTCTGCTTCTTGGCCCTGTCCTGGTCCCTGCCCCACCCCTACCCCCCGGCTTTTTCTCTACTTTCCCCTGCTTCCCTGGTCCTTTGGAGGGGCATGGCCTGGGACCCTGGCCTTGCCTGGACCCCTGCCTCAGCTTCCTCACTCTGCCTTGGTCCCTGCCCCCCACACACACCCGGGGCTTTTTCTCTGTTTTTCCCAGCTTTCCCACCACTTTGGAGGGGCATGGCCTGTGTTCCTGCCCTTACCTGGGTCCCTGCCTCTGCTTCCTCGCTCTGTCCTGGTATGAGTCCCCCCACCCCCCAGCTTTTTCTCTGCTTTCCCTGGCTTTCTCGCCACTTGGGAGAGCTGTGGCCTGGATCCCTGACCTTACCTGGATCCCTGTCTCTGTTTCCTCTGAACTTGGACTTAAAACCTCTGCAAAAAGGGCAGGGAGGCCACATCTTCTGACCTCCTCTAATTCCACAAGAGGAAGACAGAATCACCATCAATAGCCCAAGGCCTATTATTGCAAGGCCATACATGCTGCCTCCCTCCAGCCCTTTCTCCAACCGTTCCTCCCAAAGCACCCACCACCTCTCTCCTGGGTTCAATAATTCGCTGCAGTGGCCACACAGAACTCACAGGTTACGGGATTTATTAGGGAAGCACCAGGCTACAATTCAAGTTCAGGAAAAAACACTCAGTCTAT
>NW_006921660.1:3528258-3528732 GCF_000298275.1 Orycteropus afer afer
AGCAATCAGGAGCTCCTCAGTTGCTCAGAGCAAATCCCATCGTGGAGTTTACAAAGACTTATGGGTAGAAAAGCCACACTAAGTAATGTACTACACCACAGCCTCCAAATACTAAGAATAAACTCCTGTTTATTAAAGCCATCCCATTTGTGGTACATTCTTGTCAGAGCGGCACTAGGTAACCAAAACATGCTCTATTTGGTTAAAAGCACTCTGAACAGAACGCTGTAATCGCTGTCAATAAGTTGTACACCTGTCAAATGTTGAATTGGCAAAAGCTGTGTTATAATTATGAAAAAAAAAAAAAAGTAGGTTCCGGCAAGATGGCTGACTAGGCAGAAGGATTGCACAGACCCTCTTCAACAAAAAAAAGGGAAACCAATTAACACAGACACAGAAGATAATCTTGGACCCCTGAGCCATGAAGGGAAGCATACAGAATTGGACTAAACCCCAACTAGCAGAAGAATTTGC
>NW_006921660.1:3540076-3546754 GCF_000298275.1 Orycteropus afer afer
AAAAAAAAAAAAAAAGTAGCTGCCTAGGCTGCTTATGTAAAACCAAATACCTCATGGGATTTCATTCTTTGCTTTTGAAGTTTAGGGACATGCTTTCATGGGATATCTCAGACAATTGGCCTAATAATGTGTTAATGCTTCTCTTCTACCTTCTAGTTCATTTTGTAGTGTTTGGGGTCTTACAAGCTTGCAGGCAGCCATCTAAGACACACCAACTGGTCTCTATTCACATAGTGCAACAGAGAAAGAAGAAGAGTCAGGAATAGGAGGATATGGAATGTGTGGTTAATTACCTTTATGAACAAATGCCTCCTTTACCATGAGACAAGAAGGACTGGATGGTGCATAGAACAATCCTGATCAAAAGGGGAGAAATGCAGAACAGAATCTCAAATTGTCATGGAATCTAGATTTCTGAAGCCACAGAGGGTAGAAGATCTCCCGAAACTATTTTCCTGAGATAATCTTTTAACTTTAAACTTTATCCCCTGAAGTCATCTTAAAAATGTACAGTAGAGCTCCGGTGGTGTAGTGCCTAAGGCATTTGACTCCTAACTAGAAGGCAGGCAGTTCAAACCCATCAGCCACACCTCAGAAGGAAGATTGGGCAATCTACTTCCATAGAGATTCCACCTCAGAAACCCAAGAAGGGATGGCTATGAGTTGGGTCTGACTCAACAGCAGTGAGTTTGAGTATAGATATAAACCAAAACCAAACCAAACTCACTGTCATCAAGTCAATTCCCACCCATAGAGACCCCATTGGGTTTCCAAGGCAGTAAATCTTTACAGAAGTAGATTGCTGCATCTTCCTTCCACAGAGTGGCAAGAGTGTTTGAACCACCAACTTTCTGGTTAACAATCAAATGCCTTAGGCACTACACCACCAGAGCTCCTACACTGTTATTATTAAATGCTATGGAGTTGGATCTGACTCATAGTGACCACTCCTTGGGTTTCCAAGCCAGTATCACTACAGAAGTAGATTGCCCAACCTTCCTTCCGAGGAGTGGCTGGTGGGTTTGAACTGCCAGCCTTCTGGTTAACAGTCAAGTGCTTTAGGCACTCTGCTACCAGAGCTCCTCCAGAGCTCCTATACATGTAGATAAACTCACTGCTGTTGAGTTGAATCCTACTCATAGTGACCCCTCCTTGGGTTTCTGAGACAGTATCCCTATGGAAGTAGATATAGTCTATAGATACAGATATTTTTTCTTGACTATTTAAAAGTAAATTACAGACATCATGACATTTCGCCTTTAAATACTTCAATATGTATCTCCTAAAAATAACCATAGCATTCTCAAACCCAAGAAATTCAAATCTATACAATAAATATCTGATACTCACCACCATCAAGTCATTTCTGACTCACATCAATCCTCATTAGGTTTCCAAGTCTGTAAATCTTTACAGTAGGTTGCCTCATCTTCTTCCTGTGTAGAAGTTAGTGGGTTTGAACCACTGACCTTCTGGTTAGCAGCCAAATGCCTTAACCACTATTCCAGCAGAGTTTCAAATTTCCCCAATTGTCTCAAGAAATTCTGTGTAACTTTTTGGTGCTTTATTTCTTCATTACTGGTTTAAAACAGAATCCAGTCAAGGACTCTCAGTGCATTTGATTTTCATGTCTCTTTGGCCTTCTTTAATCTAGAACAGTTCTCAGCTTTTTAAAAATATTTCATGAAAATGACATAATTTTGAAGCATTTAGGCCAGTAGTCTTCCAAAATGTCCCACAATCTAGATTTTTCAGATTATTTCCCTCATGATAATTCAGTTAAATTTTTGTCAAGAGTATGTCATAGATGAAGGTCTGTCCTTCCCAGTCTATCATATCAGGAGGCAGATGCTGTGAGTATGTCTAAACTTTGTTGATTTGGTTAAGGTGGCATCTGATAACATTTAAAAGATATCTTTTCTCCTTTGTAACCAATTAAGTGTTAAAATAAAATGCCATAGAGTGGATTCCAACTCATAGCAACCATTTAGGACAGAGTAGAATTGTCCCATAGGGTTTCCAAGGCTGTAAATCTTTATGGAATTAGACTCCCTCATCTTTCTGTTGTGGAGTGGCTGGTGGCTTTGAACTTCAGACCTTTTGGTTAGCAGCCAAATGTTTACAGCACTACACCACCAGGGCTCCTTAAGTACCTATAGGGTGATATTTTAAGGCCACATGCGTATCCTTTTCCCTAACAAATCTCTCATCCACTGGATTTGGCATCCATTGAAGATCCATACTTGAATTAATTATCACATTGATGGTTCCAGAATGGTGATATTTTTCTACATTTATTAGCTAGCACATTTATGTGCAGAAGATCTTTCCCTATTCTTTCCTGCTATTGTTTTTATCATTCCAAAACAAAACCAAACTCACTGCCATGGAGTCAGATCCGACTCAAAGTGACTCCTCATTGGGTTTCCGAGGTGGTATCACTACCGAAGTAGATTGCCCAACCTGCCTTTTGAGGAGTGGCTGGTGGGTTTCAACTGCCAGCCTTCTGGTTAGCAGTCAATGTCTTAGGCACTGTGCCACCAGAGCGCCCTTAGGTATTATTATCATGATTTTAGATGCTCAAATTATCTCTGATTTGGCCAGGGAGAACACCAGCAGGCTGTCTCCTGTGTCCTTTGGCTTATTCTCACCATTCTTTGAGCAATTCCTTATTTTCTGGCACCAGAAGATGTTCTAGGATCTTCTTGGAATTTCCCCTGTCCCAGAGTTGGAATCCACCATTTTTCCAAGAAACCTAGTACTTTTCAGTGGGGAATGGTATTTAGAGACCAAGATCTGGGCACCTAAGAAAACTCATTTCTACTGGGATATCACTGCTCTCAGGCCCTTTTCACTGGCAGCACTTAGATATGTATTTACAGATCTACATATCTATCTGTCTATCACTAATCATGAGTTCACATGGATTCCTTCAATTCCAATCCAATACCATTCATTTTAGTTTTATTTCCTTTCCATATATAGAACTCCCTCCAGTGAGAAACCTGACTCTTATTATCCAAAATATTATTATCCATAATATTTCTACATATTTAATCAATATCCTTGGTCAGTATGTCATAAGCAAGTTGAAGTTGAAGCTGAAGAAAATTAAAACAAGTCCATAAAAGCAAAAATATGACCTTGAGTATATCCCATTTGAATTTAGAGACCTTCTGAAGAACAGATTTGATGTGTTGAACACCAGTTAGTGAAGAGTAAATGTGTTCTGGGATGACATCAAGGACATTGTACATGAAGAAAGCAAAAGGTCATCAAAAAGATAGGAAAGGAGGAAAAGACCAAAATGGATGTCAGAAGAGACTCTGAAACTTCGTCTTGAAAGGGGAGTAGCTAAAGAGAATGGAAGAAGTGATGAAATAAAAAAGCTGAACAGATTTCAAAGGGCAGCTGAAGAGGACAAAGTAAAGTATTATAATGAAATGTGAAAAGGCCTGGAGTTGGAAAATAAAAGGGGAAGACCACACACGGCATTTACCAAGCTGAAAGAACTGAAGAAAAATTCAAACCATGAGTTGCAATATTGAAGGATTTTATGGGCAAAATATTGGAAGGAATACACAGCGTCCCTATATCAAAAAGAATTAATCAATATTCAGCCATTCCAGGAGGTAGCATACGATCAGGAAACAATGGTTTAAAGGAAGACGTCCAAGTTGCACTGCAGGCATTGATGAAAAAACAAGGCTCCTGGAGTTGACAGAATACCCATTGAGATGTTTCAACAAATGGATGCAGTAGTGAAGGTATTCACTCATTTATGCCAAAAAATCTGGAAGACAGCTACCTGGCCAACCAATTGGAAGAGATCCATATTTGTGCCCATTCCAAAGAAAGGTGATCCAACAGAATGCAGAAATTATCAAACAATAGCATTAATATCACATGCAAATAAAATTTTGCTGAAGATAATTCAAAAACAGTTGCAACAGTACTTTGATAAGGAACTGCCAGAAATACAAGCCAGATACAGAAGAGTACATGGTCCAAGGGATATCCTTGCTGATGTTGGATGAATCTTGACTGAAAGCAAGGAATACTCAAGGGATGTTTTCCTGTGTTTTGTTGACTATGCAAAGGGATTCAACTGTGTGGATCATAACAAATTATGGATAACATTGTGAAGAATGGGATTTCCAGAACACTTTATTGTGCCCATGCAGAACCTTTCCATATACCAAGAGTCTGTCATTCACACAGAACAAGGGGATTCTGCATGGTTTAAAATCAGGAAGGATGTATGTCAAGACTGTGTCCTTTCACCATACTTAATCTGTATGCTGAGGAAATAATCCAAGAAGCTGGACTATATGAATAAGAATGCAGCATCAGGTTTGGAGAAAGACTTATTAACAACCTGCAATATGCAGATGATACAACCTGCCTTGCTGCAAGTGAAGCGGACTTGAAGTACTTAGTGATGAAGATCAAAGACTACAGCCTTCAGTACGGATTACACCTCAACATAAAACAAAAATCCTCACAACTGGACCAATAAGCAACATAATGGTATGTGGAGAAAAGATTGAAGTAGTCAAGGATATAATTTAACTTGCATCCACAATCAATACCCATGAAATAGCAGTCAAGAAATGAAACGACGTATCATGTTGGACAAATATGCGGCAAAAGACTTCTTTAAAGTGTTTAAGATCAGAAATGTCACTTTGAAGACTAAGGTATGCTTGTCCCAAGCAATGGTATTTTCAGTAGCCTCATGTGCATGTGAAAACTGGACAATGAATTAGGAAGACTGCAGAAGAGTTAATGTATTTGAACTGTAGTATTGGATAAGAATATTGAGTATACCATGGACTGTCAGAAGAACAAAGAAATCTGTCTGGGAGGAAGTTCAGCCAGAATGCTCCTTGGAAGTCAGAATGACCAGACTTCATCTCTTATTCTTTGGTTATGTTGTCAGAAGAAACTAATTCCTGGAGAAGGATATCTTGCTTGGTAAAGTAGAGGGTCAGTGAAAAATAGGAAAACCCTTAACAAGATGAATTGACACTTGCCGTTCAATAACGGGCTCAAGCATAGTAACAATTGTTAGGATGATGCAAGATCGGGCAATGTTTCATTCTGTTGTACATAGGGGCACTGTGAGTCAGAAGTGACTCAATGGCACTGTGATGGTTATGTTTGTATGTCAACTTGGCTGGGCCTGGTTGAGTGGCTGGGCAGCTGGTGGTAGTTAATCCCCATGAGGAGACCGGCAATCAACTCCATGGTGGGATGTACCACAAGCAGCTGGGTAGCTGCCTTTGGGTATGTGGTCTGCTTCCTGCATATAAGGAGAAGCCTTAGGGAATAGTCTCTAGTCTATGGCATGCTTGGACCCTGCATGTAGCCGTGTCATTGCTCAACAGCCTGCCACGCTATGCTGACCTTGGGATTTACAATGGACTTAAATTAATGGCCAGCCGTGTGGTTTGGTAACATAGGGACTGTGCCTTTTTCCTTGTCAACCTTGGGGCTTCTCAGCCGCAGCAGCCAGCAGCTGTCTGAGTGAAGAAACGCCTCTAGTTCCAGTGGGCCAGGAGCAAGAGGCAGAGCTGGACCCCAAGGTTGAGGGCCTTTCATCCAGCCCCTAGAGCCTGGCACTTTGAACTTGGACTTAAAGCCTCCAAATTGTAAGAATAAACTCCTGTTTGTTAAGGCCATCCCATTTGTGATGTATTCCTGTCAGAGCGGCACTAGGTAACCAGAACAGGCAGCTAACAACAACAATTAATACCCTTTAATGTAACCAATCTCCCAAGTCTGCCACAGCCTTCTCCTCAGTTAGACGTCCTCTTCACTCCCTCAGGCCTCCATACCTCATGATTGTCAAACCCTCATGGGACCCTTTCTTACCCTGCAGTGGTACCCTCCTCACCCTACTCGGGGTCAAATATCTCAAACCCTGGCACTCCCCCACTCCTTCACACAGATAATCCTCTCACCTTGTTTGTACTCTAACACTCCACACTGGGCCAGCCTTCCATGTGGAGAGTTTTCACCTGCTTGTTCTAGTACGTACCCATGTGGACACTTTTCTTAACCCTCTTGGCTCACAAACACCATGTCCAATTGCCCCTCTGTGTAGATGCCCTCCTCCCCTTGCTTGGGCTCTGATTCCTCACACTAATTAGGGCAGTATGCCTGAAATTAAATGAGATCTGCTGGTGAGCTTCCTAAAAATGCAGATACTCAGGTTTCACTCCCAGAGATTCTGATTCAGTTAGTTTGAAATTTGTCACTGAAATCTACATGCTCAACTGGAACCCCAGGTGATTCTGATACAATTAGTCTGAGTGACAATTTAAGAAATACTGTTTCCATCTGGAATTAATGAATCAAAGGATAAGCATGTTTAACATTTTGATAGTATGACTGCCTAAAATAGTACCAATTTACAATTCCACCAGCAGTGCATAGCAATGCCCTGTCCCAAGCCTTTTGATATACTGCCATAGTGCATATAAAAGTAGATGTTTAATGAAGGCTGGATGTGTGATGGAGGTGAGTCCTCCTCCCGTTGGGTCTCTCTCTCTCTTTCTCTTTCTCTCTCTCTATATATATGGAGCTCTGGTAGCATAGTGGCTAAAGGCACTTGACTGCTAACCAGAAGGCTGGCGGTTCAAACCCACCAGCCACTCCTCGGAAGGAAGATGG
>NW_006921660.1:3546854-3553624 GCF_000298275.1 Orycteropus afer afer
ATGAGTTGAGTCCAACTCGACGGCACGTAACAACAACAAATATATATATATATATATATATATATATATATAAAATCTTGATTTAAATCAATGTTTCCCAAACTTGTCTAATAATGAGCATTACTTGGAAATATTGTTAAAAATCAGATTCACACAGGCTCAGGTCTATTGCATCAGACTCTGTAGGGAAAGGGAATAGGAACCTGTGTGTTTAACAAAAATCCTGAGCTTTTCTTGAGTAAGTTCCACATCATTCCTTTGATAAACTGAGTTTTGTAAATATTGCCCTGATTGAATGTTCTCTCTGGAGCTATAATATTTTGAATTTGCCTAACTATACAAGACGTTATTTAATTATGAACCAATAGCCATGAACTTTACAGGGAAAAGTACAGGGTGCATTCAGAGCAGCTATAAAGCAAAAATGAGGTATATATGAATGATAGATTCAGAACACATCTTTCATATCTTTGTCAAAGCTAAATATTTCAGGTATTTTTACATTTTTAAAGAAACTGACACTGCAACTATTTAAAATATTCCTAAAATGCCCAGGTTACATACTAATACTTCTGTGATGCTTTCTCAGTGACAATATTAAAGTGATGGAATGCTACATAATAAAATAGAACTTCAAACCCAAAGGAAGATCAAGCTTGAAGCAAAAAAAAAAAAAAATCTAGGTTCTCAGTGCAAAGGAAGTTAAGTCCAGTAAAAAAACAGTAACTGATAAAGGGATTGAAAATAGATCTTATGACAACACACTAAAGGAATGATGTATAACTTGGAGAAGTTATGGTTAAAGGGTTTGCTATAGAAGAATGCATTGATTCATACAGAACTAATATTAAACTGCTAAGGTTTTCCATTCATCACCTGCCTGTTAGTTTATCATACTGTGGTGGCTTGTGTGTTGCTATAATGCTGGAAGCTATGCCACCAGTATTTCAAATACCGACAGGGTCACTCATAGTTGACAGATGTGAGCAGAGCTTTCAGGCTAAGATAAACTAGGAAGTAAGGACTTGTAATCTATTTCCTAAAATTAGCCAATGAAACCCTATGGATCACAACAGAATACTGTCTGATATAGTGAACTCAAACATATGGATGACCATGAAGATGGTGCAGAACCTGGGACAGCACGAGTAGGAGCCTACTTGATGGCAACTAACAGCAACAGGTTTGCCATATGAAATGATTCTGCTTTATGTAATATATTGTGTTCTGGTTACCTAGTGCCGCTGTGACAAGAATATACCACAAATGGGATGGCCTTAACAAATAGGAGTTTATTCTTACAATTTGGAGGCTTTAAGTCCAAGTTCAAAGTGCCAAGCTCTAGGGGCTGGGTGAAAGCCCCTCAACCTTGGGGTCCAGCTCTGCCTCCTGCTCCTGGCCGACTAGAGCTAGAGGCGTTTCTTCACTCAGACAGCTGCTGGCTGCTGCGGCTGAGAAGCCCCAAGGTTGACAAGGAAAAAGGCACAGTCCTGATGTTACCAAACCACACGGCAGGCCATTAACTTAAGTCCATTTAAGTCCCCAGGTTAGCAGAGCATGGCAGGCTGCTGAACAACAACAGCTACATTCAGGGTCCAAGCATGCCATAGGCTAGAGATCATTCCCAAGGCTTCTTATATATGGGAAGCAGACCACATACCTAAAGGCAGCTACTCAGCTGCTTGTGGTAGATCCCACCATGGAGCCGATTGCGAGTCTCCTCATGGGGAATAAATAACTACCACCAGCTGCCCAGCCACTCAACCAGGCCCAGCCAAGTTGACATACAAATTAACCACCACATATTGATTTATGAATTATATTTACAAACTGTTAAATTTTAAAGTCATCAGGTCACTGTTGGCTACTGGAACTTTCAGAAAAACAGGTCTTCTGCTATAAACTTTTTTTAAAAAGTTAATAATTATTGAACACTTAACCATGAGCCAGGCATGCTTTAAGTGTTTTCCTTGTATAAACTCATTTAATCCTCCCATAAACCCTATGGGATATTCTTTTGGTTCTTTAGTGCCGCTCTAACAGAAGTTACCACACATGGGTGGCTTTAACAAATAGGAGTTTATGCTCTATCAGTTTAGGAAGCTAGAAGTCTGAGTTCAGCATGCCAACTCTAAGGGCTGGGTGAAACCCCCTCAGCCTTTGGCTTCAGCTCTGACTTTGCTCCCAGCCCACTGAAGCTGGAAGCATCTCTTAGCTCAGGCAGCTGCTGACTGACGAACCCAAGGTCAACAAATAAAATGATACAGTGACAAAATTATCAAGCAATACATCACACCACTAATTCAAGTCCATTAGCAGTGCCAAGATCATGAGTCAACATGGCAGGCCGTTGAGATGAAGATTTGGCCAAATGCAGGGTCCAAGCATGCCAAAAGCTCCAAAGACCTTTCTCAATGCTTCCTCTTATATACTAAAAGCAGACCATATCCCTATGGCAGCTACTCAGCTGCTCCAATAGATTCCAATCCTGGAGTTGATTACCAGTCTCATCATGGGGAATCACTACACCCAATGCCCAGCCACTCCAAACCAGGCCTACCCACGTTGACACACAACTTAACTACCACAGATATGTACTATTATGACTTCTTTTTTAAGAGGAGAGAAAACTGAGGCACAGATAGTTTAAATCATTTAATCATTTAAATCACAACTGGTAAGTGGAGACGCTGTACTTAAAGTTGAAGAAGACTGTGGGATATGTCAATGCTTGTGTTCTTAGATATATCACAACAAAGCAGTGGCTAATGTGGACAATCATTGTGAAGAACACATTGCCTCTTTTACTTCATGTTCCATTCAAAATCAAGTGATTATTACAACCAAAGATTTAGGTAGAATGGGCTAGTTTTCTTCTTCTAAGAGAAAGAAGTTACAAATAAGCAAAGGGAAAATCTAGAATGAACCCTATGGTACTGGATTCATGTCAGAGACATCAGTATGAACATGTTTAGTTTTCTATGTATATATACAGATAGATATAGAAATAATTGTTCTTGTTGTTATTTGCCCTCGAGTCATATCCGACTCATAGTGACCTCTCCTTGGGTTTCCGAGGCAGTATCACAGAAGAAGATTGCCCAAGCTTCCTTCCAAAGAGTGGCTGATGGGTTTGAACCACCAGCCTTCTGGTTAGCAGTCAAGTGTCTTAGGCTCTACGCTACCAGAGGTCCCATAGAAATAATTATAGATGTCTTTATACATTGCTAAGTATACACACACATATTTCCAACCTTGTCCACTAAGAGAGGCTAGAAACAATGGCACTCTCGTAGAAAGAGTTATACTCAGCACCCAGATTTCAGTTTTGAAAATACCAGTCTACAATAAAAAGAACCAGGGATCCTTGGAGAAATGGTTGGTTTTTGGGATTGAGTAGGGAAAATACAAGATGAGCCTGGAGGATCTTGCAGGGCTAGAAAGTAAGGAAGTGTTCAAAAAACCAAAACAATGGGGATATATGAAAGGGACCTAGGAGCCAACTTTAACATATCTACAATGGACAAATATGGAAAATTTTGAACAAAAATTGTTGTTAGGTGCCACTGAGTCGGCTCTGACTCATAGTGACCCTGTGTGCAATAGAACAAAACACTGCCCTGTCCTGTGTCAGCCTCACAATCCTTGCTATACCTGAGCCCATCGTTGCAGCCACTGTGTCAGTCCATCTAGTTGAATGCCTTACCCTTCTTTGCTGACCCTCCACTTTACCAAGCATGATATCCTTTTCCAAGGAGTGGTCCCTTTTGATAACATGACCAAAGTAGGTGAGATGAAGTCTGGCCATTCTCGCTTCCAAGGAGCATTCCAGCTACACTTCTTACAGAACCTATTTGTTTGTTCTTTTGGCAGTCCATGGTACTTTCAGTATTCTTCGCCAACACCACAACTCAAAGGCATCAACTCTTCTTTAATCTTTCTTGTTTATTGTCCAGTTTTCACATGTATATGAGGCTATTGAAAATACCGTGGCTTGGGTTAGGTGCACCTTAGTCTTCAAGGAGACATCTTTGCTCTTCAGCGCTTTAAAGAGTTCTTTTGCAGCAGATTTGCCCAATGCAATACATCTTTTGATGTCTCGACAGCTGCTTCCATTGGTATTGATTGTGGAACCAAGTAATATGAAATCTCTGACAACCAGAAATTTTTTTCCATTTATTGTGATGATGCTTATTGGTCCAGTTGTGAGGATTTTCATTTTATTTATGTTGCAATGTAACCCACAGTACAGACTTCATCAGCAAATGCTTCAAGTTATCCTCACTTTTAGCAAGGAAAGTTGTGTTGTCCACATATCACAGTTTGTTAATGAGTCTTCCTCCAAACTTGATGCCATGTTCTTCTTCATATAGTCCAGCTGCTCAGATTATTTGCTCAGTATATAGATTGAATCAGTCTGGTGAAAGGATACAACCCTGATGCACTCCATTCCTGATTTCAAACCATGCAGTATCCCCTTGTTCTGTTCAAATGGCAGCCTCCTGGTCTATGTACAGGTTCCTGATCAGCACAATCACGTGTTCTAGAATTCCCATTCTTCTCAATGTTATCCATAATTTGTTATGCTCCATACAATCAATTGCTTTTGCATAGTCAATAAAACACCAGTAAACATCTTTCCGGTATTCTTTGCTTTCAGCTAAGATCCATCTGACATCCCCAATGATACCCCTTATTCCATGTTCTCTTCTGAATCCAGCTTGAAGTTTTGGAAGTTGTCTGTCAATATACCACTGCAACCGTTTTTGAATTATCTTCAGCAAGATTTTACTTGCATGTGATATTCATAATATTGTTTGATAATTTCCACATTCTGTGGGATCACCTTTCTTTGAATGGGTCCAAATATGGATCTTTTCTAGTCAGTTGGCCAGGTAGCTGTCTTCCAAATTTCTTGGCATAGACAAGTGAGTACCACCAGTGTGGCATCCATTTGTTGAAACATCTCAATAGGTATTCCCATTCAATTCCTGGGTCCTTGTTCTTTGCCAGTTCCTTGACTGCAGCTTTTACTTCTTCCTTCAATACCATTGATTCTTAATCATTTGCCACCTCCTGAAATGGATGAACATTGACCAATTCTTTTTGGTACAGTGATTGTGTGTATTCCTTCCATCTTCTTTTGATGTTTCCTACATCATTCAATATTTTGCACATAGAATCTTTCAATATTACAACTCAAGACTTGAATTTTTTTCTTCACTTCTTTCAGCTTTGAGAATGCCAAGTGTGTTCTTCCCAGTTGGTGTTCTAACTCCAGGTTTTTGCACATTCGTTATAATAATTGACTTTGTCTTCTCGAACTCCTCTTTGAAATTTTCTGTTCAGCTCTTTCATCCTGACATTTCTTCCATTTGCTTTACCTACTCTCCAATCAAGGGTAAGTTTCAGAGTCTCTTCTGACATCCATTTTGGTCTTTTCTTTCTTTCCTGTCTTTTTAATGATGTTTTGTTTTATTCTTGGGTGATGTTCTTGATGTCATCCCACAATTCCTCTGTTTTTTGGTCATTGGTGTTCAGTGCATCAAGTCTATTCTTTAGATGGTCTCTAAATTCAGTAGGGATATAATCAAGGTCATATTTTGGCTCTAATGGACTTGTTTTAATTGTCTTCAGCTTCAACTTGCATATAAGAGACTGATGGTCTGTTCCAGTCAGCTCCTGGCCTGGTTTTGGCTGAAGATACTGAGCTTCTCCATCGCCTCTTGCCACAGATGTAATCAGTCTGATTCCTGTGTACTCCATCTGGCAAACTCTGTGTGTATAGCCATCATTTGTGTTGTTGAAAAAAGGTATTTGCAATAAATAAGTCATTGGTCTTGCAAAATTCTATCATGATATCTCCAGTGTTATTTCTATCACCAAGGCCGTACTTTCCAACTACCAGTGATTCTTCTTTGTTTCCAACTTTTACATTCCAATCACCAGTGATAACCAACACATCTTGATTGAATATTTGGTCAATTTCAGACTGCAGAAGTTGATTAAAATCTTAAATTTCCTCGTCTTTGGCTTTGGTGGTTGGTGATACCACTGTCCTGTCAGTTTGTTGTACTTTGGTAGTTGTGTGTTGCTGTGAGGCTGGAGGCTATGGCACTAGTATTTCAAATACCAGCAGGGTCATGTCAGTGGACAGGTTGCAGCAGAGCTCCCAGACTAAGACAGACTCAGAACAAGAAAGGGGCCATCCACTTCTCAAATAATTGGCCAGTGGAAACCTTACGAATTGCAGTGAAACACTGTCTTATATATTACTGGAAAACTTTATGAATAGCATTGAACCATTGTCTGGTATCATGCCAGAAGATGAGCCCCTCAGGTCAGAAGGCACTCAAAATGTGACTGGGGAAGAGCTGCCTCCTCAGAGTAGAGCTGACCTTAATGATGTGGATGGAGTAAAGCTTTTGGGACTTCTATTTGCTGATGTGGCTTGACTCATAATGGGAAGAAACAGCTACAAACATCCATTAATAATTGGAACATGGAATATACAAAGCATGAATCTAGGAAAATTGGAAGTTGTCAAAAATGAAATGAAACACATAAAGATTGACATCCTAGGCATTAGTGATCTGAAATGGACTGGTTTGGGCCATTTTGAATCAGAAAACCATGTGAGCTACTATGCCAGGAATCATAAATTGAGGAGGAAAGGCATGGCATTCATTGTGACAAAGAATGTCTCAAGATCTATTCTTTTTTTTTTTTTTTTTTAATTTGGGTGAAGATTTACAGAGCAAATTCACTTT
>NW_006921660.1:3565668-3567514 GCF_000298275.1 Orycteropus afer afer
TTCACCAAGTGGGTGTAGGGTGTAGTAACAAGAAGAATGTTGTACCTTTTCAGTCTTGCAGGCCCCAAGTGTCCTTGGGGTTGCTGGAAAGCAGAACATGTTCTTAAGCCCCAGAATTCTGCAAGAGCGCTGTCTCTTTAAATATCCAAAATAGTCAAGCCGCTTTTTAACCTTCAAAATGGCGGCATCCTCTGGACCGGCAAAAGTCCACAGTTCAGCCCACCTTTCTCTTCACCTTCTCTGTTTGTTCCCCAGCCCCTGCGCACAGTCCTCCGTGCAGTCCCTGGCTAGCAGGGTGATTTTTAGGTTAATTCTTAAGTCCTACCACCATAGGAATCTGCGAGAGTGCTGTCTCTTTATATATCCAAGATAGTCAAGCTGCTTTTTAAACCTACAAAATGGCGGTGCCCTCCGGACCGTTAAAAGCCCACCTTTCTCTTCACCTTCTCTGTTTGTTCCCCAGCCACCGTGCACAGTCTGTGCAGTCCCTTGCTAGCAGTGTGATTTTTAGGTTAATTCTTAGGTCCTACCACCAGTCGGGAATCTCCAAGCCACCTGTACCGTCAGGATCACTCAGGTCACTGTCAGACCGCAGCTCCGTATGTCTCCTTTTTTTGGTATTTTCAGGCAAATTCTTCTGCTAGTTGGGGTTTAGTCCACTTCTGTATCCTTCCCTTCAAGGCTTAGGGGTCCAAGATTATCTTCTGTGTCTGTGTTAATTGTTTTCCCTTTTCTTTGTTGAAGAGGGTCTGTGCAGTCCTTCTTCTTGATCCTCCATCTTGCCGGAACTCCAGCTCAAGATCTATTCTGAAGTACAATGCTGTCAGTGATAGGATAATATCCATATGCCTACAAGGAAGACCAATTAATACTACTATTATTCAAATTTAGTATAGAACAAAAATTGGATTGCCAGAAAAACGAACAAATCTGTTTTGGAAGAAGTACAGCAGAATGCTCCTTAGAAGCCAGAATGGCCAGACTTCATCTCATGTACTTTTGTCATATTGTCAGAAAGTGCTGGAGAAAGATACCATCCTTGGTACAGCAGAGGATCAGTGAAAAAGGGGAAGACCCTTAAGGACATGGATTGACACAGTGGCTGTGTTGATGGGCTCAAGCATAGGACAAATTGTGAGGATGGCACAGGACTAGGCAGTGTTTTGTTCTGTTGTACATAGGGTTGCTATGAATCAGAGCCAACTTGACAGCACCTAACAACAACAACAATAACAATGGCCATATCTGGAAAAATCTGAACAGCAAAACAAATTGCACAGTTTTAGATTATAACCCCAAATAAATATATGTAAGTCTCATAATAAATAAATGAATAAATAAATAAATGGGGAGAAGAGATAAATCTCCCTTACTAAAGAATTCCCAGTAATTTAAGTGCCTACTTCTCCTTCCAGGAAGTAATACTTACTTCCCACTTCCTTGTGTGTGGGCTAAAGTTAGTGACTTGGCTTTAAAAAAGAGTATGGAAGGGAACATTAGTAACTTTACAGTGGAGAAATCTGATAAACACTACCTTAATTGAGTGATCAAATTAACATCACTAGTGATAACTCATGTTATAGTATGTACCCCTGTTGTTGTTGTTGTTATGGGCCATCGAGTTGGACCCAACTCATAGCGACCTCTCCTTGGGTTTCCGAGGCAGTATCACTCACAACTGGACCAATGAGCAGCATCACAATAAATGGAGAGAAGATTGAGGTTGTCAAGGAATTCACATTGCTTGGTTCTACAATCGATACCAACGGAAGCAGCAGTCAGGACATTAGACGACGTGTAGCATTGGGAAAGTCAACTGCGAAGGAACTGTTTCAAGTGCTGAGGA
>NW_006921660.1:3568004-3569533 GCF_000298275.1 Orycteropus afer afer
AGTGTTTCGTTGTGCTGTGCATGGGGTCGCTATGAGTCAGAAACGACCCGATGGCACTTAACAACAACAACAACAATCACTATGGAAGTAGATTGCCCCATCTTCCTTCCAAGGAGTGGCTGGTGGTTTTGAACCACCAGCCTTCTGGTTAGCAGTCAAGTGCCTTAGGCATTATGCTACCAGAGCTCCTATGTACCTCTGTTATGATGTAATTAGTAGAGTATTTTACCTCTGGTATTTTCCCCAAAGGTCATAACTTCAGTCAAACCATGAGAAAAACATCAGGTGAACCCAGATTGAGAGACACTATACAAGGTAGTTCATTGTTACGAATTGAATTGTGTTCCACAAAAAATGTGGTGTAAATTGCAACTTTTATGTCTGCTCACAATCCCATTTGGCAATAGGTTGTCTGTTATGTTAACGAGGTAGGATTAGTGTAGGAGGTATCTTGAGTCAATCTTTTTTGAACTATAAAAGAGATCAAACAAGCGAGCAGAGCAGAGATGTAGGAGACCTCTAAGAACCAAGAAACAGGCTGTAGAGACAAGGACCTTCTCTCAGACTTGCTAAAGGGAGAAAGCCTTCCTCTAGAGCCATCACATTAAAATCAGACTTTCAGACTCCTAAACTATGAGAAAATAAATTTCTCATTAAAGCCACCCATTTGCGGTATTTCTATTATAGTAGCACTAGGTAACTGAGACAGTTATGAAAGGCCAGGAAAGAGAAATTGTCACAGACAAAGAACATAAGATGACTAAATGCTATCTAGATTGGATCTTGGAACAGAAAAGGAGAACATTGGTAAAATCTGAATACAGCCTGGAGTTTAGTTACTGGATTACTAACTGAAAGGTTGGAGGTTCAAACACACCCAGATGCGCCTCAGAAGGAAGGCCTGGCAATCTTCTTCTGAAAGGTCACAGCCTTGAAAACCTTATCCTGCAGTTCTGCTCCACACACTTGGAGACACCATGGGTCAGAATCAACTAGATGGCAACTAACGACAACAATAACGTACCAATACTGAGGGAACGCTGTTAGATAGATAGAAATAAATATTGATTTGGATGAAGAGAAGGGCAATGTACCAAAGGTGAGTGACCAATATGGCAGCACTGAGAATGAGAAAGACATAGAGAGGTACATGGGAAGTACAGACAACAAATATGAACCCTTTTGCATATACAGTACTGAGCTGTCAGCAAAGGCAAACATGGGTATATGGACGGATAGATAGGTGGACAGGCTAAACAATTAGGTATGTCTAAATGGGGTGTATCCAAGATCATATATACGGTTGGCAGACAAGGGTCCTATAAGTTTATGTGAATAATCAGAATTCCCAGGTGTATAGTAGAGATGACAAGGGGCAAGGTTGTGGTCACTGCTTGGTCACAGCCAGCTACCCAGAGCAACTGAGTAGTTGAACCTGCGGGCTTGGGACCATAGTCGCAGGGGACATCAAGCTCAATTGGCATAACATACTATACAAAACATTGTTCCACCTCCTACTTTGGTGAGTA
>NW_006921660.1:3570128-3573865 GCF_000298275.1 Orycteropus afer afer
GGAGCTGTTGCATTGTGGTAAACTGTGGTCAATGACATGAGACAAAGTAATGTGAACTGCTGTATGGAAAGTGAATTTTCTCTGTAAATCTTCACCCAAATAAAAATAAAAATAAAAAAATAAATAAATAACGTGCCAATACTTATTTCTTAGTTTTAACAAATGCACCATGGTTTTTTAAGATGTTAACAATTAAGGAATTAGATATATGCAAACTGTGCTATCTTTGCCACTTTTCTGTAAGTGTAAAATTATTCCAAAGTAAAAAGTTTGTTTATAAAAATAGCTTAGGTAGACCTAAGATACTGTCTTTTCTTTAAGGTCAGATATTGTACTGGAACAGGAAATCAAGTGATGGATGTGAATGGTCCTTTATGAAGATTTCTTTAAATAAACATGGACAATCATCGCCTTTCACAGTGATAGGTTGGCCTATCCCCATGTGCCATTTGAGATTTATTCCAGATCTGTGATTCTAACTCGGCAGAAATTTGATTTAATTCAACTCATACAATTTTGGCTGGTAATTTATAAATACCAAGGAATATATGTCATATGACTATTTTGAAATATATTTAATATGTAACAATCTTTATTGTATTTTACAATCAAACCTCATGAAATAACCTTTTGGGTACAAATAACAATGACAATTTTTTAAGAACACAGACAACATCTTAAATAGTACCAATTTTAAATAATTTTACTTGCTTTTTTTATTTGGTGTGGACTAATAATGCCTTTCAAAAATCTCATATTCTTGGATAGCTCTTTTGTGCAAGACACTGTCTAGTACATTGGTGAACTAGTGATAGCCACAGGTTAGATGCTCAGAAAACACAATTCTAAAGATCAAATGCACTAAACTGAGATTAAAATGACATACATAAAAATGCATTGCATCTGTGCACAATCACTAGATAAAAGGTTTTTTTTTTGTTGTTGTTGTTGTTCTTAAAAGTTCAGTATCATGTAGAGGTAATAAAGTCCAACTGTTCAGATAGCCAAATAGCAGATGAAAGAGATGGACTCTGACCTGCCATAAGGACCAGAAAATTCTCCTGTCTATTTTGGCTTTTATATTGTAACTGACGTGAAAAAAAAATCCATTCTTTTTGCTATTGTGGTTCTAAGCTGTATAGCTCTATGTTTTCTCATTCTTATATACTGACCCATCAAAATCTATATTATGGATAATAGAATAATAATTTATAAAACATCCACTTAAAATAAATATGGAAAATAGAGCTATAAAACTAATTTGGGCTCAATGCCCAGAGAAATCACATATTGAGATGTTGTTGACTTAAATATACTCACTAGGGCTACACATTAGCTAAACCTCTTGGTGGACTTCTATTTAACTCATTGAAGGGAGAGAAATGTATCACAACACCAGTATTGACTTATATGGAACTGTAGAAATATAGTCCACACCAAACTGATTTCGTATAAGACTGTTATACATACTTATGTTTACAATACACCTGTATGTTTACAAACACACAATTAAAAGGCATAGTCATTGGATGACTTTTGTCTTCTAAACAATCTGACCAATTTGGTTTTTGAATCAAACAGCTACAAAGTTCACTCCAGTGTTTTACTCTGGTTACTCAATAAAAGACAGAGAGAGGTGGAAAGACACAAAAGGGCTCTTCCTTTTTGCAGAGAGCATTCTTTGCCTCTTGAAAAGTCCAAGGTTCAAATTGGGAGACTCTTTCTACAGAGGGGTGGGGGGCATTGGTATTTGTTTGAATACCTGTTTTTAATTCTTTGGCAGTACGTATCTAGGAGAGAAACTGGGGAGTCATATGGTAATTCTAATTTCATTTTTTGAGGAACCACCAAGCTGTTTCCCACAGTAGTTGAACCATTTTGCTTTCCAACAGCAATGTACAAGGGTTATAATTTCTCCACATCCTAACACCTACCAATTGCCCAGGTACAGCTTTTGACTCCATTCAAGAGGTCCTGAGGTGTGAATGAGTATCTTTGATACTCTGGCTTCATTGAGAATCCTAACTTCCCTGCCTGTAAGTCTCTGACAATATTCAGAATCATGCATGTGTTGGTATAAAAAGCTCTTGAGGAACTATAGTCCTGAATAACAGACCAGTCATAAAGAACGTTGACAAACATGAAACTAGAGGGTTTGACTATTATTTCAGAACCTACTGAGTTCCCTTTCCTTTGGCTTCTTTTTGTCTCAAAGAACATGGTGATAATACACATGTGCATTACTAAAGATTTACATATAAATGTGTGCATGTGTTCTTCCTGTCTCTCATTCCTTTTCTGACTGTATTTCGTTCTATGTCCATGTGCCTAGTTCCTTTTCTTGAAAGCACTAGATGAAACTATAGTAGCCTATGGGAAAAGCATGGATTTAGGGGTCAGAAAGATTTTAAAAAAATATATTCTCTTTTGTTTTTGGTGAAAGTTTACATATCAAATTAGATTCCTATTTAACAATTTTTGTACAGCTTGTTCCATGACATTCGTAACATTTTTCACAATGTGTCAACATTCTCATTATTTCCATTCTTTGTGTTCTGTTTCCATTAATCTACCTTCCATGCCCTTCCTTAGCTTCTCATCTTTGTATTAGGGTAAATGTTGACTGGTCTCATGTAGTTGATTAATTTAAAGGAGCACAATAATTATGGGTGATATTGTTTATTTTATAAGCCAATATGTTATTTGGATATAAAGTGACCACCTGGAATGGCTTCAGTTCCAAGTTTGAAGAGTATCTAAGGGTGATAGTGTCAGGGGCTCCTCTAGTCTCTATTGGTCCAGTAAATCTGACCTCAGGGTCAGAAAGATTTTAGCTGAATCCTTGGCTCTACTATATACTAGCTGAGTGACCCCAAAGGACATTTTATTTTGAGCACAAAGTTCTTATTTGTTTCATGGGAACAAAAGTATCTATCCCACTCGTGGAATTGTAATGAGCATTAGTTGAGAAAATATGTCTGAATGCCTCTGATGTAGGATAATACCCAGTTAAAAGTAATTCACTTTCCTTTCTCCTCTGTCTTCTGACCTCTAACAGTCTAGTCTATCTTTACCATCCTTCTCTGCTTCTCTTCTTACCACAAAAGGTAACTTGCATTATCCCAGAACAAAGTATGTTTAAAAATATTTTGTCCTTGCAGATAACATGATTTTGTATGTAGAAAATCGTAAAGAATCCACAAAAAAAATTATTAGAGCTAATAAATTAAGTAAAGTTTCAGGATGCAGGCTCAGCACACAAAAACTAGTTGTAGTTCTATACACTAAAACTAAACCAAACACATTGCTGTTGACTTGGATCCGACTCATAGCGACCCCTCCTTGGGTTTCCAAGGCGGTATCACCACGGAAGTAGATTGCTCAACCTTCCTTCCGAGCAGTGGCTGGTGGGTTTGAACCACCAGCCCCCTGGTTAGAAGTCAAATGCCTTAGGAACTATGCCACCAGAGCTCTATATGCTAGCAATGAATAATCCAATAATGAATAAAATACTTAGGAATAAATTTTTATTTATTTATTTATTTTTTATTGTGATTTGGGTGAAGATTTACAGAACAAATTCACTTTCCATACAGCAGTTCACATATACTTTGTCTCATGTCATTGACTACAGTTTACCACAATGCAACAGCTCCCCTTCCACTTCCTCCCCATAGTTACCTCTTCCCAGTGTCCATCCCTCCATACTCTTCTGCCCCTTGAGCTGTCTCCCTGTG
>NW_006921660.1:3575159-3594203 GCF_000298275.1 Orycteropus afer afer
GCTGCGATGAACATGGGCATGCATATGTCTGTTCTTATCATGGCTCTCACTTCTTTAGGGTATATACCTAGTAATGGGATGGCTGGGTCAAATGGTATTTCTAATTTAGGAATAAATTTAACTAAGGAAATGAGAGGCATGTACACTAAAGACTACATAAATGGAAAGACATTTCATGTTCACTTGACATTGTTAAGATAGTGTTTGTGTTCTCGTGCCTCTCTAACAGAAATACCACAGGTGAATGTCTTTAAAAAACAGGAATTTATTCTTTTACAGTTTTGGAGGTTAGAGGTCTGGGTTCAAAGTGCCAAGCTCTAGGGTCTGGGTGAAAGTCCCTCGACCTTGGGCTTCAGCTCTGCCTCTTAGCCCACTCTTCACTCAGGCAGCTGTTGGCTGCTGAGGCTAACAAGCCCAAGGTTGACAAACAAAATAGCACAGTCCCACATTTACCAAGCAATACAGCAGACCACTAGTTCAAGTTCAGAAACAGTCCCAAGATCAGTAGGAAACATGGCAGGCTGCTAAATGAAGACTCAGCTACATGCAGGGTCCAAGCATGCCAAAAGGCCACCGAGACCTTACTTAATGCTGTTTCTTATGTACTGGAAGCAGATCACATCCCTAAGTCAGCTACTCACTGCTCATTGTAGATTCCACCAGGGAGTTGATTTCCAGTCTCATCATGGTCTACATCCAGCTGCCCAGCCACTCAAAACCAGGCTGAGCCAAGCTGACATACAACCAAACTATCACAGATGGCAATACTACCCAAAACAGTCTGAAGATTCAGTGTAATTTCTATCAAAATTCCAATAGCCTTTTTTCCAAAATGGAAATGCTGACTCTTAAATTCATATGAATTGCAAGGGACTCCAAGTAGTCAAAACAATGCTAAAAAAGAAGAGGAAAAAAAAAAAAAAAGGATGATTTACACTTCCCGATTTCCAAACATACAACAAAGTACAATAATGAAAATACAGCATGGCACTGGCACATGGATAGACATATGGACCAATGGAATAGAATTGAGAATCTAGAAATAAATCTGTATATCAATGGTCAGTTGATTTATAGCATGGTCACTAAGTCCATGCAATTAAGAATGAATAATCCCTTCAACAAATGGTGCTGGGACAACCAGATATTTACATTCAAAGGAATGAAGTTGGGGTCTACCTCACATCATGTAAAAGATTATCTTGAAAAGGATAAAGGAAGGAAACAAAGGGATAAATGTTCATGACCTTGGATTTGGCAATGTATTCTTTTTTAAAAAATACAATTTATTGAAATTAATTTATATACAATGAAATACACAAAACTAAAGTGACATGGGTCAATGTACTTTTTTTTTTGCTGTGTAACCTCCCCTCCCTCCCACCCTTGATAACCTTTCCTTAACTTTTTACAATAATGAACTAATACTATATTTGTCCATCTGTGATTGACTTATTTAAACTTTTTTCACTCAGCATAATGTCCTCCAACTTCATCCATGTTATGTGGTGTTTTGCAAATTCTACATTATTCCTTAGTGTTGCATAGTATTCCATTGTGTGTACGTGCCACAGTTTAGTTAATCTTTTTTTCTGTTGATGGGCACATAGGTTGTTTCCATCTTTTTGCCATTGTAAATAGTGCTGTGATGAACATGGGTGTGCATGTATCTGTTCTTGTCCTGGCTCTCAGATCTTTAGTACATATACCTAGTAATGGGATTGCTGGGAGCTCTGGTGGTATAGTGCCTAAGGCATTTGATTGCTAACCAGAAGGCTGGTGTTTCAAACCCACCAGCCACCCTTTGAAAGGAAAACTGAGCAATCTATTTCTGCCTCGGAAACCCAAAGAGGGGTTGCTATAAGTCAGATTTGACTTGATGGCAGTGAGTGCTTTTTTGTTTTTTTTTTAAATGGGATTGCTGGGTCAAATGGTATTTCTAATTCCAGCTTTTTAAGAAATTTCCATACTACTTTCCACAGTGCTTGTATCATTTAACAGTCCCACCATTTGACAGTGTATGAGAGTCCCACTCACTTCACATCCTCACCAACATTTGTTATTTTCTGTCTTGTTGAACTTGGACATTAGTGCTGGGGTGAGATGGAATCTCATTGTTGTTTTGATTTGCATCTCTCTGATGGCTAACAATGGTGAGCGTTTCTTCATGTATTTACTGGCTGCCTGAATGTCTTCTTTGCTGAAGTGTCTATTCATGTCTTCTGCCCATTTTTTTACATTGGATTGCTAATCTTTTGTTGTTGAGGTGTTGGAGTTTTCTATAAATTTTAGAGGTAAGTCCCTTGTCAGATATGTCATTATCAAATACTTTTTTCCCAATCTGTAGGTTCTCTTTTGACTCTTTTGGAGAAGTCTTCGGAAGCACATAAAAATTTAATTTTTAGAAGGTCCCATTCGTCTAGTTTATCTTCTGCTGCTTGTACATTTTGGGTTATGCTTGACAGTCTATTTATGCCATAAATGAGGGCCCCTAAATTTGCCCCTATTTTTTCCTTGAGGGACTTTATAGTTTTAGTTTTCACATTTAAGTATTTGATCCATCTGGAGGTAGTTTTTGTGTATGGTGTGAGGTACAGATCTTATTTCATTTTTCTGCAAATAGATATCCAGTTTTGCCAGCACCATTTGTTAAAGAGACCATCTGTCCCCCATTGAATGGATTTCAGAACTTTGTCAAAGATCAACTGACCCTAGGTCAATGGATCTATTTCTGGGTTCTCAATTGTGTTCCACTGGTCCATGTGTCTATTGTACCAGTACCAGGCTGTTTTGTTTACTGTGGCTGCATAGTAGGTTTTGAGATCTGGGAGTGTGAGACTTCCTACTTTGTTGTTCTTCTTCAATAGTGCTTTGCTCATTTGAGGTCTCTTTCCTTTCCACATAAAATTAGTGACTGTTTTTTCCATATCCTTAAAGAATGCTGATGGGATCTGGATTGGGATTGCATTGAATGTATAGACTGCTTTGGGTAGAATTGACATTTTCACAATGTTCAATTTTCCTATCAATGAGCATGGTATGTTTTCCATTTATGTAGGTCTGTTATGGTTTCTTGGATTGGCAATGTATTCTTAGAAATGATACCAAATATATAAGCAACAAAATAAAAAATTGATAAATTGGCCTCTTGTGCTTCAAAGATATTAACAAGAAAATAAGAAGACAACCCATAGAATGGAAGAAGATATTTGTACATCAATAATAAAAAGACAAATAACCTAATTAAAAACTGAGCAAAGGACTTGAATAGACATTTCTCCAAAGAAGATGTATAAAAGGCCAATAAAACTGCTGACCATCATTAATCATTAAGCAAATGCAAATCAAAACCACAGTGAGTTATCTTTTCACATCTACTAGAATGATTATAATTAAATCACAAAAAAATGGAAAATACGTGTTGGTGAGGATGCAGAAAAATTGGAACCCTCATACTTTGCTGGTGGAAACATAAAATGATTTACCCATTGGGGAAAATAGTTTGGTGGATCTTCAAAAAGTTAAACATAGAACTACCATATGATCCAGTTATTCCATTCCTAGGTCTATACTCAAGAGAATTGAAAACAAATATTCAAATAAATACTTGCATTCATAATAGTCAAGAGGTGAGAACAACCCAAATGTCCAACAAGAGATGAATGGATAAACACAATGTGGTATATGCATATAATGAAATATTATTCAACCATAATAAAGGAGTGAAGAAATAATATACACAAGGATAAGTCTCTAATACATTATACTAACTAAGAGAGGGCAGACACAAAAAGACAACATATGGTATGATTTCATTTATATGAAATATTCAGAATAGATTAATCCACAGAGACAGGACACGGATTGTTGGGTGCCAGGGATAAGAGAGGGCAAAGGAAATAAAATGCATGGTTACGAGGTTTTACTTTTTTTTCCCCTCTTGTCCTGGAGCTTGAGGATAGAAATTACAGACAGGAAGCCGCTGGCACTGAAGATGAAATGCCAAGGGGACTGGAGCCCTCTCCTTTTGCTTCTGCACATAACAGGGACTAGGATTGCTCACACAGCCCCTGCCAAGAAAAGGAGGGTACTAGGTTTTATTTGGAGTGATGAAAATCACTATCAAGTTTTGATACTAGATAGAGATGGTGGTTGTACAACATTATGAATGTACTAAAGGTCACTGATTTGA
The DNA here is from genome assembly GCF_000298275.1 of Orycteropus afer afer. Lineage (NCBI taxonomy): Eukaryota > Metazoa > Chordata > Mammalia > Tubulidentata > Orycteropodidae > Orycteropus > Orycteropus afer. The sequence goes on from NW_006921660.1 coordinate 3,579,352, forward strand.
TAAGTTTTAAATGGTTAATTTTATCTCAGAAATTATATTTTTTAAAAAAGGCACAGACAAAAGGATAGCAAAAGTTTTCCACATGTAATGTTTAAGGTTAAAAAAAAACCAATAAATCCAAAATCAATAGAAAATCCATTGCTTTTACATATTGTATGTTTGTTAAATTTTTTTAAAAATTTCAAGCATATAATACACTACTGAATATTTGTCCACTTCATTTTACCACAAGATCTGGGACTACAACCTCAAAGTTAAGAAACACAGCTTAAATAAATGTACACAATTGAAGTCATACTAGCATTGCTTTCTTTGTATTTTCTGAGGTGGTTTCACCGTCTAAACCAAAAAAACCCAAACCCATTGCCATCCAGTCAATTCCAACTCATAGTGACCTTGGCTTTCCAAGGCAGCAAATCTTTGCAGAAGTATTGCAGAAATAGATTGCCCAGTCTTCCTTCTGTGGAGTGGCTGGTGGATTTGAACCACCAACCTTCTGGTTAGCCGTCAAATACCTTAAGCACTGCACCACCAGAGTTTTTATTTTCCTTTCTACATAAGCTGCTATTCCTCACAACTGGAAGTCACCTCCTATCTCAGATCAAACCTACATTCATTGGTAGCCAATGGGAGCATGCTACTGTTCCACTTAACAGTCAGCATCACCACTCTTTTAATTCTCTGTTGGTCACTCAGAAACCACTGACTGGCAGTGCTGTGTGCTAAGCTCTGGGTTCTGCCACTTCATAGCTGTGTGACCTTGGAAAGTACGTGGCTCATAGGGTTGTTGAGTATTAAATGAATTAGCGCACGTGAAGTACTCAGGACCTGGTTTAGCATGTATTATGTGCTCTGTAAGCGTTAGATACTTCTGTTATAATGCATGTGCATTAGCTGGCCAGTGAGAAATTTTCAGATCTTATAGTCTTATCTCAAGCTCTATACTGGAAACGGACTCCTAACTTAGGTTCCCTGTCCCTTGAATCCTTCTGATCCCTCCTTCTCACTGATGATTCCTCAGTTCTTACTGAGCCAACTGCCACTTTCTCTGCCACAGAATGTAAATACTCCCTAAATCCTTTCTCAACACTCTTCTTTTTTTCTTTATGTTTTCTCTCAAGGTGATTATCCACTTTCATGGCCCCAACTGTTGCCTTTATGCTGAATAATTCCAAATTTATAACTCTAGTTTCACTACTTTGAGATCTACAGACTTTCCAAATACCTGTTAGACAATGATATCTTGCTAATATTTTCCTCAACTAAACTCATGGTCTTTTCATCCACACTAATTCCTTCTGTTTTCCCTCTCTTTTAATAGCTTTATTATTTTTTTAGTGATACAAGCTATGAAATCATTCAGCCATCATTTATTTCCTTTCCCTCATCATCCACTCATCCCTAAGCCTTAGTATTCCTTTTCCATAGTTTTCCTTATTTTTCATCTTTTCCCCATTTCCAGTCACCATGCAATTCTAGGACTCATAATCTGTTGCCTAATACTTTGGGGTTACTTTCTAAATATTTTCGCTACCTCTAGTTTCAAATATCCTCTTCTTTAAGAAGTTATTATTTTAATGCACAAATTAAATGATATTACAATATTTTCCTTTCAAAACCTTAATGGCTCTTTATTGCCTAATTTAACAAATAATGACCAAATCACTTCAACTGGCATTCATGATTTTTCATGACCTGTTAAACATCTTTTCTTTTCAGCATTAACCAAAAAAAAAAAAACCCACCAAACTCACTGCCATCAAGTCAGATGTGACTCATAGTAACCCCTCCTTGGTTTTCCAAGGTGGTATCACTACGGAAGTAGATTGCCCAACCTGCCTTCTAAGGAGTGGCTGGTGGGTTTGAACTGCCAGCCTTCTGGTTAGCAGTCAAATGCCTTAGGCACTACGCCACCAGAGTTCTTCCACAATATAACCCAATACAAGTTTACACTGCTGTCATGTCAGACTATTTCACAATCAGTATATGTTGCTGATCCTGCAAATAGCAATCATTTATATTCTGTAAATATATTTTCTTTGTCCTCTGTAGATTACAAGACTTCTATTTGAAGTATGCCTTCTATGGTAATGAAATGAGGGCATTCTGAATGTTTCTTTTTTTAGTAAATGCCGTTTTTAACTTCATAGACCTTCGTCACATCTCCTCCTGATTAATTTATAGAGCAATGATAATAATTGGGGTATATGCATTCATCTTAGGTTTACTTACTAAATTTCAAGATTTTCATACCCTGTACCCACTCTTTCTAATGGTCAATGCCCAGTGCCACTCCTTGGAAAATGTCAAAAGTACAAGATTCAAGTCTATTACAATCCAGTACATTTACAATGAGGCTAATGATCCTTGCATAAATTGTAAGAATTCTGCTGTGAAATCCTACATAGCAGTGAAAATGAAACCTCACTTTATTCTTGATCTTGGGTGGGTGAGTGGGAGTCAAAAAGCTACAGGTTTCCTATCACAGATGTTCTGTCAACAAAAGAGCTGAGTTTTGATAGAGGAAGGAAGGTCTGAGTGAGGAGCACAAGTGTGGAATTTTCTACATCAAGGAGATGAGCAGAAGTATGCAGATGGGGTACAGAAGGGGATCAGGGGCCTGAAACTTCAGTGAGCTCACAGAGAAAGGAGAATCCACTAATAGAAAGCCTGAAAGGTTTCCTAGTGATGTTGGTCATATAGAGTAAATGTTTCAGCAATCAGCAACTGAGAGATTGAAAAAAAAAAAAAAGCGTTATTTCTCAGTTATGTTTCCTGTTCTCTTAAGAGTCCACCCAAATCTTCATCAATATGTCCTAAGAACATTTTGTTTTACTTTCTAATTACCTGCTTTAAACTTTCAAACTATTTTGGTATCATATTCTAGCACAGACACAGAGAAAGTTTTTTTTTAAAATGGTTTCTTTGGGGACCATTAAATATAGTTATTAATCTGTTTCACTTGATTTGTAGTTTAGTAATATCTAGAGGAATAGTCATGTATGAATAAGCCTGAAATAATAAAGCTTGGGACAATTGTATTTTTGGGAAATACAGCTCACAACTACCATTAAAAAGGCAATGTCTTCCAACAGTAGTTCTTTCTAAATGTTGGTCATCAAAACTACTGCTATATCATTCATTCTTTATGTTTTGTAACTTGACTTGGTAGTTAAGGTTGTGTGTCAACCTGGCTGGGCAGCTGGTGGTAGTTATTCCCCATGATGAGACTGGTTACCAGTTCCATGGTAGGATCTACTACGAGCAGCTGAGTAGTTGCTTTAGGGATGTGGTCTGCTTCCTGTATATAAGAAGCAGCTTTGGGAATGGTCTCTAGCCTTTTGGCACATGTGAACCCTGCATGTAGCCAAGTTGTTGTTCAAAAGACTGCCATGCCTTGTCGATCTGGGGACTTCATCTGGACTTGAATTAGTGGCCTGCCATGTTGTTTGGTAACATTGGCACTGCACCTTTTTACTTGTTAACCTTGGGCTTGTCAGCTTCAGCAGCCAGCAGTTGTCTGAGTGAAGAAAATCCTCTGGCTTCAGTGGACTAGGAGTAGGAGGCTGAGCTGAAGCCCAAGGTTGAAGGGCTTTCATCTAGCCCGTAGGGCCTGGCACTTTGCACTCAGACTTAAAGCCTCCAAAATTATAAGAGAATAAACTCCTGTTTGTTCAAGCCATTCCATTTGTGGTATATTTATGTCAGAGCGGCCCTAGGTAACCAAAATGCTTGATATTAAAGGTAAGAAATGTAGGAATGTATTTTCTTGGCAATTTTTGAGGGACAACGATTTCAGATTAAAATATGTGGGGAGTTTGGGACTCAAATTCCCTCATTATTACTCCAGCTGCACTTCATTTGATTTGAGAATGTCCATACCAGTCCTTCCCAAGTTATTAACCCCTGACTAATGAGCATACATAAAAATCCCAGACTTCTCCACCTGCCCACCTGGGTTTTACCCAGGACAACTGAGAGGTCATGAGGTGATGCTGCCACCTGGCAGTCAACATGGGGAACTAACATGAACATTCAATTATTTTTCCATTTAACAATTATATCTGGTTCAGTTTGGCTCAAGGAGCCCTGGTGGCACAGTGGTTAAAGCACTCAGCTGCAAACAAAAGTTGGCGGTTCAAACCTACTTGCTGCTCTGTGGGAGAAAGATATGGCAGTTTGCTTCTGTAAAGATTTTCAGCCTTGGAAACCCTATAGGGCAGTTCTACTCTGTCCTATAAGGTCACTATGACTCTGAATTGATTTGATGGCAATAGGTTTATTTTTCTTTTCTTTTTTTTTGTTCTTTTCAATGAATATTTACTGATCTCATGAGAGCCAGGCATTGTGATAATCACTCAGGGAGCATATTTATATCTCCTTTTCTTTTGTCTTACTATTTACAATCCAGTTTATTTAATATAATAGAATTACCTTCTTAGAAACAGCCTCACATCCTCTTTAACCTTTTCTGTCCTCCTTTCTTCTCTTAACTCTTTCCTTGTTTATCTTGTTGTTGTTGTTATGTGCCCTCGAGTCGGACCCGACTCATAGCGACCCCTCCTTGGGTTTCCGAGGCGAGGCGGTATCACTAAGGAAGTAGATTGTCTAACCTTCCTCCCGAGGAGTGGCTGGTGAGTTTGAACAGCCTGCCTTCTGGTTAGCAGTCAAGTGCCTTAGGCACTAGCAATAGTTATTTTCCTCTCCTTTCTTAGGTTCCATTTGTGTAACACATGGACACTAATCATGGCTTCAAAGCAAAGGTATTATGCTATTAAACATTTATTTCAAAGAAAACCGAAATCACATATTTTATGATCTTTCCATAAAATTATAAAGAGCTTGAAAGTGTCCAGAGTTCTACAAAAGACCGTCTTTTCATGTAAGTGCATACACTGCCTTTACAAAATTTTGCTGAGGCACCAATACTGAAGAAAAACATTTATTATTCTTTTCATCTATTTTCTTCTGCATTTTCTAGCAATACTAAATGCTGCTTTTTAATATTTTTCATCATAAATATAGATCATTATGGATTATGCCAGCTATCTTGAGATTATTTATAAATACAATCATCATTAATAGAACTGTTTTTAGGGAAAACCTCATTCTGAGATCAAACATATAACTTAAAAGGTTAGAAATAGTCCACGGAAACATGAGAATTTTCTGCAACTGAAAAAAACAGATAAATTAGGGGCTATTTTATTTATAACATAAAAAGCATTGTTACCTTATTGGATAATTTATCATAGAATTTCTAAATAACATTGTCTCTTCAATGCATTTAAATTGTAATCAATTTTAAAGGATTTAGAAAGAGAAATAGTTATAATTCCATGGAGGGTGGGGTAAATATAGATAAACCAGGAACATTCAAACAAAGAATTTGGGGGAAATTGTGAAATATCAGAATTCTGTTAGTTCTACTAAGTGCCTATTTTTACTTCAATCACAACAATTGTGAATACTTACTACATTAAGAAATATGTAACCTTTAGATAAATCCTAGAATTCCCGGTGGAATTGCTAAATGAAAGGGTATACACATCCATAATTTTGATAGATATTGTCAAATTTCCCTCCATAAAAATTACACCAATTACATTTCTATCAGTTTTTTTTTTTTAAAAACCAAAATACATGATTATTATTGGTTGATACAGTCACTGTTTATTAATCTACCTACACATTTACATCTTTCTTTCTTTGTTCCTCATTTCTAGAATTCCATATAGTATCATTTTCCCTTTTTAAAGTAATTCTTTAGAATTTCATTAGTGAGGTTGTGCTGATAGTAAACTTGTTGTTTTGTTTTTCTGAAAATAACTATATTTGCCCTCTTTCCAGAAATAATTCTGGGTTGACAATCATTTCTTCTCAGACTCACTGAGGTCAAGTCAATTTGACTAAAAGTGACCCCTCCTTGGGTTTCCAAGGCAGTATCTCTACGGAAGTAGATTGCCTAGTCTTTCTTCTGAGGAGTTTGAACCAGCATTCTGGTTAGCAATAAATGCCTTACGCACTACGCCAGAGCAATGAAAATCTAATTCTGGCCTATATTGTTGCTGTCAAGGAATTATGTTTCAGTCACTGAAATGCCATAGATGGTATTCTTTTTCTCTGGTGACTTTTAAGAATTTTTTTTTGTTCTCTTTATATTTTTAAAGGAATTGTTATTGTTTTAGGGCTTTTTGTTTGCTTGCTTTTTTGTTTTGTTTATTTACTTGCTTTACTTGATGTGCCTAGATATAGATTTTTTTTTTTTTCCTGTTTAGGATTTGATGTGCTTCTCAAATCTGTGTATTTGTCTTTTTCATCATTTACTGATTATTATTGTTTATTTTCCTTAGACTTCTCACTCCTCTTTCAAGCACTCTTATTAAATGTACATTAAACCTTTGTATTTTATCTTTTATGTCTTTTAATCTTCCTGCATTTTTAATTTTTTTCTTTCTGTGTTACATTTTAGATAATTTCTTTTGACCAGCATCCACTTTAGTAATTCTCTCTTTAGCTATGTCTAACCTGCTGTTGAACTATATTTGAGTAATTAATTTCAACTTAAGAGTTGAGAGCTTTTCATTTTGAGAAGTTCTGTTTTCTTAGTGTAATGTTTATAGTTTCTGGTTCCCTTAAGATATTTTCAAGTTTGTCTTTTACTTCTTAATATATAAAAACATTTTTTTTTTTCTTTTTTAGTATGTGTCTGAGAATTCCAGTATCTGCGGTGTCTGTGTGGTGGCCATGAAAATTTGCTTCTCAGATCTGTGATTACAGTGAACACACCTGACTGATGGTCCTAGCTGCTGTGCTCTGATAGCCACCATTTATGTGGACACCACACCCCCTACACGCTGCTCCTGGCCAGTGACAAAGCACCATAAAAATTCTAAAAAAACAAAAATAACCAAACTCACTGCTGTTGAGTCAATTCCGACTTATAGCTAGCGACACCTCCTTGGGTTTCCGAGGTGGTATCTCTACAGAAGTAGATTGCCCAGTCTTCCTTCAGATGAGTGGCTGGTGGTTCAAACCCTTGCCTTCTGGTTAGCAGTCAAATGGTTTAGGCACTATGTCACCAAAGCTCCCAATAAAGATTCTATGATAGGCTTATTTCTAGGGGACAGAACTGTGACAAGTGATTTTGTCCCAAGGATTCCCCATCAGCCTTACTAAATTTCTTAGACATGCACTGTAGTTTAAGACTATCCCATCTAGACTTCCTTCCTTCTCTTTCTCCTTTACAGGGGACAAAACTGAATTGTGCCTCCCCACTCCCCTCACAGACTTTTCCTCTAATAAATCTCTTCTTATATGTCTAGTCCTATTTTGGTATCTATTTCTTGGAGGACACAAGTGGTACTGGGAATAATCCAAGAAAATAGATGACAAACGAGTATCTGAGATTGCTTTACAAACTGCCAAGTTGGTAGGTGGGGCCCAGATAGTCCCTAGCATAAAATGGAGGTTTAATTGGTAAAGATATCACCAGTGGTAAAAATATCCTAGTGAAAGGGCTGTGGCCTTGATGCAGGCATTGAAAAAATATGGGGGGAACCATGGCTACAAAGACAACTGAGTTGCCTAGTAACTGCTAAATTGTATTGATGCCCTGTAGAGGAATAATGTGAAATTGGGAGCCTTTAGCAAGCAATCAATGGCTAATTATGAGAGTGCCAGTGGTAACTGATGAAGAAGTCCTTACCTCCTTCACTGGGAAAGCAGTTACAGTTGAGCAGCAGGCTGAATACAGAATTTTTAGAGACATTTGCATGTTCAGCCAAGGCAGATCAGTTACCCAAAAGTTGGGATGCTGTTGGGAAAAACCTGGGACTCTGAAACATGGGGAAAGGACCTCTGATGAGTGTCTGAGGATATTTACTCTGTAGCTCCTTGTCCTTGGGGCTTACAGAGATTGGCCACCCTTCCCTAGTAAGAGCTGGCCTTCTCATCATAATGGAAGACACTGTAGAGGTCTTTCCTTCATAAGACTACATGTGCCCTTCTTAAAAGTGCCCCACCTTTTCTCTTGGCTGCCAGGCTGATAAGGAGCTCTGGTGGTGCAGTGAAAGGCACTTGACTGCTAAACTCACCAGCCACTCCACGGAAGGAAGCTGAGACAATCTACTTCCATAAAGATTTACCACCTCAGAACCCTAATCTGACTTGCTATCAACTCCATAGCAGTGGGTTTTGGCCAGGCTGATAACTAGGATTAAATTCCAATGTAAAACAACTGTAGACATGCTGGGTATAATAAGAAAGGAAAACTCAATGCCATCAAGTCAGTTCTAATTCATAGTGACCCCTATTGGGTTTCTGAGGCTGTAAATCTTTACCAGAGCAGCTGGTGGTGAGTTTGAACAGCTGACCTTCTGGTAGCAGCCAAGTTCTTTACCCACTATGCCACCACGGCTTTTCTGTCTGAACCCAAGCCACTGTCATCTAGTCAATTCTGATTTATAGCAACCAGTTCTGGTTACCTAGTGGCGCTCTGACAAAAAAATACACCACAAATGGGATGGCCTTAACAAGCAGTTTATTCTCTTACAGTTTGGAGGCTTAAGTCTAAGTTCAAAGTCCCAGGCTGTAGGAGCTGGGTGAAAGCCCCTCAACCTTGGGGTCCAGCTCTGCCTCCTGCTCCTGGCCCACTGGAGCTAGAGGCGTTTCTTCACTCATACAGCTGCTGGCTGCTGAGGCTGAGAAGCCCAAGGTTGACAAGTAAAAATGCACAGTCCCAATGTTATCAAACCACATGGCAGGCCATTAATTTAAATGCATTGTAAGTCCCAAGGTTGGCAGAACATGGCAGGCTGCTGAACAATGACGTGGCTACATGCAAGGTCCAAGTGTGCCATAAGCTAGAGACCATTCCCAAGGCTTCTCCTTAAATACAGGAAGCAGACCACATCCCAAAAACAGCTACTCAGCTGCTTGTGGTAGATCCCACCATGCAGTTGATTGCCAGTCTCATCATGGGGAATAACTACCACCAGCTGCCCAAACACTCAACCAGGCCCAGCCAAGTTGACACAAAAGCATAACTACCACACAACCCTACAGGACAGAGTAAAACTGCCCATAGGGTTTCCAGGGTGGTAAATCTTTATGAAAGCAGACTGCCTCATCTTTCTTCTACAGAACGGCTGGTGATTCAAACCATTGACTTTTGGTTAGCAGCTGAATGCTTTAACCACTGTACCACCAGAATTCCTTTGAGGGACCATATGCCCAAAGAATTATGACAATTAGCTAGCATGTGACTGGCAGGAGCCAAGGGAGCTACCCTGGACTGGATTTTAAGAATGCTCAGTCAAGACTACTGTAATGTAAGGCTGGATAAACAATTTCCTAGGAGACAGAACTTAATGTTCTGGCAAAGACCCCAGAGGATGAGGAAAACTCCCTGCTAGGGTGGCTCTTAGAAACCTAGATAAAGTGATGCCTAGTACTCAGTTAGGTGGAAATAGCTGAGTTGCCTTGGCATATAGTGGAGTCTCAGGAAGACTCACAAGTGAATTATGTTCCACAAGAGGGCCCAGAAGACACACCATTCACTAAGGTGATTAGGGATGCGCTGATGAAAGGGGCTGGTAAGAAATTCAGAGGTGGCTGTCCTCAACAGGGCTGATGGGTGGAGCTAGGCTCATTAATAGCTATGAGGATGATGAAGACCCAAAATAATAGAGGCCAAATAAACTAAACCTGTTAATATGGAGGCAATTCCGACTAGCAACCCTATATAATAGAGCAGAACTGTCCTGTAGGATTTTCAAGCCTGTAAATATTTAGAGAAAAAGACTACCATGCTTTTCTCTTGCAGAGCAGCTGGTAGGTTCGAACCACCAAACTTTCAGTTAGCAGTCAAGTACTTAACCACTGTGTAACCAGGGCTCCTTGTTGTTGTTGCTGTGTGCTATTGAGTCGGCCCCGACTCATAGCGACCCCTCCTTGGGTTTCCGAGGCAGTATCACTACAGAAGTAGTATTGCCCAACCTTCCTTCCAAGCCTTAAACACAAGGAACAAGGAGTTTGCAATTACTGTATCCACCACAAGATTGGAGGAGCAGCCAAGAGGCAATCAACAAACGAGGAATTAGAGTGGTGGTTAATAGAGCATGTTGTCCCAGGAGAATGTGTTCTTTTCCATTCCAATTAGAAAAGAGAATCAGAAACAATTTGCAATCACATGGGACAGATAGTAGTATTTATTTACTTTTTTTTTTTTTGCCTCAGAACTATGATAACTCTCCCTGTGTTATGATTTAGTCTGAAGAGACATGGACACCTATGGCCTCTCACAGAATATTACAATGATCTATTACATTATTTCATTGGTGCCATCATTTCAACTGGATAGAATGAGCAAAAGATCTGAGTAAGATTTATGTATTTTAAACAGTAGGAAATAAACATTATGATGATTCAGATACTGAGTAACTGAGTGAAGTTTTTAGGACTTCAGAAGTCAAGGGCATGCTGAAATATAGCCTTTAAAGTAAAAGACAAATTGTTGCATCTTGCATCCCCTACCACAGAGAAGGAAGCACAATTTCTGGTAGCCCTTTTTGGGTCTGGAGGCAACACATTCCACAACTAAGAATATTGCTGCAGCCAGAAGACCCATCACTGCTTCTTGAAGGTACAGAAGGCTGTCAGCTTAGAGTAGGACCCACAGCAAGAAAGGACTCTTTAGCAGGTTCAGACTGTGGTATAAGCAGCTTTACTGCTTGGGCCACATGACCTAGCAGACACTATGATTTTGGAGGTGGCGATGGTGGAAACAGAGGCAATATGGAAATCATGACAAGCTGCAGTAGAAGAATCATAGTGTAGGCCCTCGGTACTCTAGAGCAGAGCCAAGTCGTACACAACAAAGAATTCTATTCTCCTTGAGAAACAGGTCTTGCTGTATTACTGGACCATGGTAGAGAAAAAATGCTTGACTATGCTGGGTTCTGTAGAATCTACCAAGATCATAAAATCCAATGTACTTGGTGGCAGTCGATTGTAAGATGGAAACATATATCCTCAATCAAACTGGGCAGGTCTCTCATATACTCTCAGTTCTGAGTTTTTGTTCAAATATTGTTAACTGCAATTCTTTTCATTTTCTTTTTCTGGAATGTATGTTGGAGTTTCTCAACTATCTTTCACATTTCTCAACTTCTCTTTCTCAGTTATCTCCCCCTGTCTATTTTTGGAAATGTCCCCACCTGGCCTCAGGACCTCTCATCCCCAACCCAGAAGTACTTCTGTTCTTATAATGATATTTTGGGGCTCTGCCCTGCAATGATGTTGAGTTGCTTGGTCAATATCTGGTCATTAAAGGATTTCTGTGTCTTTCTCCTTTTGTCTGCAGCTTACTGAAAGATTTAGCCCTTGGTTGTGTTCACAGTTTTATTCCACCTCCTTTCACAAACTAGGGGAGTCCCACCCCCAGCTCAGATTTAGCATTAAACCTAGTTTAGTACTTTTACCACACTGGAACCAACCTCCACTTGCACTGCCCTCATTTATGTCTGGAGAACAACCAGCTTATTGCTTTGCAGTTCTGTTCCATTTCTGGTTTGTCTTTTTTGGTTCTATGTTTATATGTTGTCTCTCATTACTATAACATTGGAGAAGAGGAGTGCCTCAAAATATAAACCCACTTGACCAGCTGTCTTGTTTCATCATTTGGGTATATGTGTGTGTGTGAAGCTGAGAGATACCAGAACATAATTACATACTTATGGGAAAACCCAAATTGAGAAGAATTTGAAGGTGAGAGAGAGATAACAGATGCGCTGACTTTCCTGGGAGAGCAAGAAGAGATAGGATCCACAGCACTTGGGAGAACTGGTCTTTGCTATAAAGTAGAGGGCACACTGTGTGCCATGGAAAGGAATAGGGAACGGCAGCAGATGCGGGTAACTTTTAGTTGAGGTGACAGAAAGCTGGAGTGCTTTCTATATAGTGATTATTGCTTGTCTCTATGTAGCAGGATATTAAGCTATCAGCTGAGAAGAAGGAGGCATTAGGATGAGAGGGGATCAGAGGTCTGCAGAGAGACATTCTAAAATAGTAGATGATGCTTTAAGTTTCTAAAAGCTATTTAAATTCTCAAGTTGATGGAAAAAAAACATAAAAATATTATAGTTTGAATATTCTACAAGTAAAAGGGATTTTTTTTCATTTTTAAATTTTTGCATTGTTCTCTCCTCTCCCCTCCCGCTCCTTGTAACAAAGTTTCCTTCCATATATAAACCTTTCCTTGACTTTTTAAAATAATGAACTAATATAATATTTGTACTTCTGTGATTGACTTATTTCATTCAGCATAATGTCCTCCAAGTTCATCCACATTACACGGTGTTTTCTCCATTTATCGTGATGCTGCTTTTGGTCCAGTTCTGAGGATTTTTGTTTTCTTAAATAAGCACCATCATGATAAATGCAGAAAAGATTGAAGTTGTCAAGGACTTCATATTACTTGCTTCTACAGTCAACACCAATGGAAGCAGCAGTCAAGACATGAGAAGATGTATTGGGCAAATCTGCTGCAAAAGAATTCTTTCAAGTGCTGAAGAGCAAAGATGTCTCCTTGAACACTAAGGTGCACCTAACCCAACCATTTTCAATTGCCTCATGTGCATGTGAGAGCCGGACAATGAATAAGGAAGACCGAAGAAGAGTTGATGCTTTTGAGTTGTGGTGTTGGTGAAGAATATCGAAAGTACTATGGACTGCCAAAAGAACTAACAAATCTGTCCTGGAAGAAGTGCAGCTGAAATGCTCCTTGGAAGCAAGAATGGCCAGACTTTGTCTCACCCACTTTGGTCACGTTGCCAGAAGGGACCATTCCCTGGAGAAGGATATCATACTTGGAGAAGGGTCAACAAAAAAGGGTCCTCAACAAGATGGATTGAAACAGTGGCTGCAACAATGGGCTCAGGTATAGCAGGGATTGTGAGGCTAGCACAGGACTACTCAGTGTTTTTTTTCAGTTGTACATAAGGTTGCTATGATTTGGAGATGACTTGATGACACCTAACAATGACAATAACAACATGGTGTTTTGCAGATTCTATACTATTCTTTAGTGTTGCATAGTATTCCATTGTGTTTATGTACCATAGTTTGGTTAACCATTCTTCTGTTGTTGGGCACCTAGGTTGTTTTCATCTTTTTGCAATTGTAAATAGTGCTGTAATGAACATGGGTGTGCATATATCTGTTCTTGTCCTGACTCTCACTTCTTTAGGATATATACTTAGTAATGGGATTGCTGGATCAAATGGTATTTCTAATTCCAACTTTTTAAAGAATCACCATACTGCTTTCCACAGCAGTTGTGTCATTTTATAGTCCCACCAGCAGTGTATGAGAGTCCTAATCATCCTCACCAGCATTTGTTATTTTCTGTCTTGTTGAATTTTGTTATTAGTGCTGGGGCCAGATGGTATCTCATTGTTGCTTTGATTTGCATCTCTTGAATGGCTAATGATTGTGAGCAGTTCTTCATGTGTTTGTTGGCCGCCTGAATATCCTCTCAGGTGAAATGTCAGTTCATGTCTTCTGCCCATTTTGTAATTGGATTGTTTGTCTTTTTGGTGTTGAGGTGTTGGAGTTTTCTAAAAATTTTAGAGATAAGTCCCTTGTCAGATATGTCATTGCCGAATATTTTTTCCCAATGTGTAGGTTCTCTTTTGACTCTTTTGGAGAAGTCTTTTGAAGCACATAAAAAGTTAATTTTTAGAAGGTCCCATTTATCTAGTTTATCTTCTGCTGTTTGTGCATTTTGAATTACGCTTGACAGTCTATTTATGCCATAAATTAGGGCTCCTAGATTTGCCCCTAATTTTTCCTTGAGGAACTTTATAGTTTTAGGTTTCACATTTAAGTCTTTGATCCATCAGGACTTCATTTTTGTATATGGTGTGAGGTTACAGATCTTGTTTCATTTTTCTGCAAATGGTTATCCAGTTTTGCCAGCCCCATTTGTTAAAGAGACCATCTCTTCCTGATTGAATGCATTTCAGCCCTTTGTCAAAGATCTACTGACCATAGGTCAATGGATCTGTTTCTGGGTTCTCAATTCTGTACCGCTTGTCTATGTGTCTATCATTGTACCAATACCAGGCAGTTTTGACGACTGTGGCCATATAGGTTTTGAGATCTGGGAGTGTGAGACCTCCTACTTTGTTCTTCTTCAAAATTTCCACCTCAGTCTGTGTTAGTTTAGGTAAGTAGTATGTTTCTAGAAATCTGCCCATTTCTTCTACATTTTAAATTTGTGGGAGTATAGTGCTTTGCTTATCTGAGGTCTTTTTCCTTTCCATATAAAATCAGTGATTGTTTTTTCCATATCTTTAAAGAATGTTGATGGGATCTGGATTGAGATTGCATTGAATGTATAGCTTGCTTTGGGATGTTGTTGTTGTTAGGTGCTGTCGAGTTGCTTCCGACTCATAGTGACCCCATGCACTGCAGAACAAAACACCATCCAATCTCTCACCAGCTCCATGATCCTTGCCATACTTGAGCCCATTGTCACAGCCACTGTGTCAGTCCATCTTGTCAAAGGCCTTCCCCTCTTTCATCGACCCAACACCTTATCAAGCATGACATCCTTCTCCAGGGAATGGTTCCCTCTGACAACATGACTAAAGTAGGTGAGACAAAGTCTGGCCATCCTCGCTTCCAAGGAGCATCTTGGCTGTACTTCCTCCAGGACAGATCTGTTAGTTCTTTTGGCAGTCCATGGTACACTCAGCACTCTTTGCCAGCACCACAACTCAGAAGCATCAACTCTTCTTCGGTCTTCCTTATTCATTGTCCAGCTCTCACACGCATATGAGGTGATT
>NW_006921660.1:3597183-3597975 GCF_000298275.1 Orycteropus afer afer
GACTCATCTTCCTCCTCTGTATTGGACAATGTTTCTGGACTATTCATAAAGTTGCATAGTAATGTATCAGACAGTGTTTCTCTGCTATTCATAAGGTATTCCCTAGCCAATTCTTTGAGAATTGGATGTCCTCCTCCTTCTTCCTAGTCTGTCTCAGTCTGCAAGCTGGGCTGATACCTGTGCACCATGTGCACCCCACTGGGTTTGAAACATGAGTGGCAGAGCCTCAAGACTCACAGCAACACGTCACCACAGTAGGACAAACTGATAGACAAGTTTGTCTCCCTTAGCTGTTGGAAACCCCTCCAACCACCCTTACCTCGATCCCCGTGGCTAACTCCTCGATCTGTTCCAGTCCCCTTTGCCTTTTCTGTTCTCTCCGTGCTTCCCACCTCACTGTTTGTGGGGGGTGGCCTGGGTTCCCTCTCCTCACCTGGCTCCCTGCAGTTGACTCCTTGATCTGTTCCTATCCCCTTTGCCTTTTCTGTCCTCTCTCTGCCTTCCCACCTCGCTCCTTGTGGGGCCATTGCTTTGGGTAGTATTGACATTTTCACAATGTTCAATCTTCCCATCCACAAGCATGATATGTTCTTCCATTTATGTAGATTTCTTATGGTTTCTTGAAGTACTGTTTTGTAGTTTCCTTTGTACAAGTCTTTTGTGTCACTGGTAAGATTTATTCCCAAGTTTTTTTTTTTTTTTTGGTAGCTATTGTAAATGCTATTGATTTCTTTATTTCTTTTTCAGCAATCTCTTTGCTGGTGTAGAGGAATCCAACTGATTTTTGGATGT
>NW_006921660.1:3598774-3599451 GCF_000298275.1 Orycteropus afer afer
TACTGCTTTCCACAGTGGTTGTACCATTTTACAGTCCCACCAGCAGTGTAGGAGAGTCCCAATCTCTCCACATCCTTGCCAGCATTTGTTATTTTGTGTCCTGTTGAATTTTGCTACTAGTGCTGGAGCAAGATGGTATCTCATTGTTGTTTTTATTTGCATCTCTCTAACAGCTAATGATCGTGAGCATTTCTTCATATGTTTGTTGGCTGCCTGAATATCCTCCTTGGTTAAGCATCTATTCATGTCAAGAAGAGAATTCTTGCACTGAACCATGATTTGTCAGAGGATTATTACCATATTCTTTGCATATTACATGTCCACATTAATAATGCACACACACACATACATAATATACATAGGGTGCACAGGAAACTAATATGCAAGGGGATTGCATGGTTTTTTAAAAAATGTATGTCACACGTTATTTGTGTAAAAATATGGTATATAGAAGTAATAATGAAGCTACACATGACAACACACAGCAACCAGGATGAGTCTTATACTCTCAATGCAAAAGGACTAAAACAAGTATAAAAGAATATAAACACTGTAATTTTATTTAAGATTCCATATAGAACCAGAACTAAGCAACAATATCATATATTGCTTAGAATGCATACGTGGGGAAATAAAAAGCAAAAACACTGTTATCTCAAAAGTTAGAAGAATAGTGA
>NW_006921660.1:3599551-3605345 GCF_000298275.1 Orycteropus afer afer
TTATTTCTTTTTCAGCAATCTCTTTGCTGGTGTAGAGGAATCCAACTGATTTTTGGATGTTGATCTTGTATCCTGCCATTATGCTAAATCTCTCAATTAGTTCCAGTAGTTTTTTTCTCTGAGTGTCTTGGGTTTTCTATTTATAGAATCATATCATCAGCAATCTACTTCTGTAGTGATACTGCCTTGGAAACCCAAAGGAGTGGTTGCTATGAGTCAGGTCTGATTCGATGGCACATAACAACAACAACAACATCACCAGCAAATAGGGATAGGCTGACTTCTTCCTTACCAATTTGAATGCTTTTGATTTCCCTTTCTTGCCTTATTGCCCTGGCTAGGACTTCCAATACAATGTAGAATAGAAGTGGTAATAGAGGGCACCCTTGTTTGGTTCCTGTTCACAAGGAAAATGGTTTCAGTTTCTCTCCATTGAGAATAATGTTGGCTGTTGGTCTTGCATATAATCCCCCTCTTATGTTGAGGAATTTCCATTCTATTCCTATTTTGCTGAGAGTTTTTATCAGGAATGGGTGTTAGATTTTATCAAATGCCTTTTCTGCATCGATTGATATGATCATGAGGTTGTTTTCCTCTGTTTTATTTATGTGATCGATGACATTGATTGTTTTTCTAATGTTAAACCATCTTTGTATAGCTGGTATGAACCTCACTTGGTCATAATGTATTATTTTTTGGATATGTTGTTGGAATCTATTGGCTAGGATTTTGTTGAAGATTTTTGGATCTATATTCATGACAGATATTGGTCTGTAGTTTTCCTTTTTAATGGTATCTTTGTCTGGTTTTGGTATCAAGGTTATGCTTGCTGCATAAAATGAGTTAGGAGGATTCCATCCTTTTCTATGTTCTGGAATAGTTTGAGTAGCATTGATGTCACTTCTTTGAATGTTAGGTAGAATTCTCCAGTGAAACCATCTGGGCCAGGACTTTTTTTTGTTGTTGGTAATTTTTTTTAAAAAAATAATAGCTACAGGTCTGTGGGTTGTACAGGTGGGTAGAACAGTGCCTGATATGTAGCTCATCTTTAATGGCTGTAAAATATTCCACTGTATGGCCGTGTCATAATTTATTTATCAAACTGCTCACTGAGAGATATTTAGGTTGCTTCTAATGTTTTTCATACTATAAAGAAAAATTTAGTGATTGCATGAAGATGGGGAGTAATGAGATCTCTTATACGGAATGGGAGCATAAATTGGTATAAACTCTTTGGAAAATAGTTTGGCACAACCCTATAAAGTTGAACATGCTATTGTTGGTGCTGTTGGCCTTCAAGTCGATTCTGACTCACAGTTACCTCATGTGCCAGAGTAGAACTGTTCCATATGGTTCCTAGGTTGTAATCTTTATGGAAGCAGATGACCAGGTCTTTTCTCCCATGAAGTGGCTAGTGGATTGGAACCACTGACCTTCAGGTAGTAGGTGTGTGCTTAACCATTGCACAACCAGGGTTCCTGATTTGTGTTACAGTAACTTTTTATTCTTCTTGGATCAACAGTCAACACCTATGGAAGCAAGTCAAGAAATCAAATTGCATTGGGCAAATCTTCAGCAAAGTATTAAAAAGCAAATATGTCACTTAAATGACTATGGTGCACCTGACCCAAGCCATAGTCTTTTCCATTGCCTCATATGTGCGCAAAAGCTGGACAATAAAAAGGGAAGACCAAAAAAGAATTGACATGTTCAAAGTGTGGTGTTTGCAAAGAATATTGAATGTATCATGGACTGCCAGAAGAATAAACAAATTTCCCAGAGAAAGTACAACCAGAATGCTCCATAGAAGTTAAAATGGCAAGACTTCATTTTGCTACTTTGCACATATCATCAGGAGAGACTAATCACTGGAGAAGGACATTGTTGTTGTTGTTGTTAGGTTCTGTCAAGTTAGCTCTGACTCATAGCAACCTTATGCACAACAGAATGAAACACGCCCAG
This sequence comes from Orycteropus afer afer, assembly GCF_000298275.1. NCBI lineage: Eukaryota > Metazoa > Chordata > Mammalia > Tubulidentata > Orycteropodidae > Orycteropus > Orycteropus afer. The sequence continues at coordinate 3,601,514 of NW_006921660.1, forward strand.
TCCTGTGCCAGCCTCACAATCCTTACTATACTTGAGCTCATCACTGCAGCCACTGTGTCAATCCATCCAAAAGGGTCTTCCTCTTTTTCACTGACCCTCCACTTTACCAAGCATGACAATCCTTCTCTAGGGAATGGACCCTTCTGACAACATGACCAAAGTAGGTCAAAGTCTGGCCATTCTTGCTTCCAAGGAGCACTCCGGCTGCACTTCTTCCAGGACAGATCTGTCAGTTCTTCTGTCAGTCTATGGTACTATCAGTATTCTTCACTAACACCACAAAAGCATCAACTCTTCTTTGGTCTTCCTTATTCATTGCTCAGCTTTCACATGCATATGAGGTGATTGAAAATACCATGGCTTGGGTCAGGCGTACCTTCGTCTTCAAAGAGACAGCTATGCTCTTCAGTACTTTAAGCAGGTCTTTTGCAACAGATTTGCCCAATGCAATATGTCTTCTGATTTCTTGACTGCTGCCTCCATTGATGTTGATTGTGGAACCAATCAATATGAACTCTTTGACAACTTCAATCTTTTCTCCATTTATCGTGATGCTGCTTATTGGTCCAGTTGTGAGGATTTTTGTTTTCTTTATGTTGAGGTGTAATCCATACTACAAAGTGCAGTCTTTAAACTTCATCAGAGAGTGCTTCAAGTCCTCCTCACTTTCAGCAAGCAAGGTTGTGTCATCTGCATATCACAGGCTGTTAATGAGACTTCTTCCAATCCCAATGCCACACTCTTCATTTAGTCCAGCTTCTTGGATTGTTTGTTCAGCATACAGATTGAATAAGTATGGTGAAAGAATATGACCCTGACACATTCTCTTCCTGATTTTAAACTATGCAGTATCCCCTTATTCTATTTGAATGACAGCCTCCTGGTCTATGTACAGGTTCCTCATGTGTTCTGGAATTCCCGTTCTTTGCAATGTTATCTATATTATGATCCACACAGTTGAATGCTTTTGCATAGTCACTAAAACACAAGTAAACATCTTTCTGGTATCTTTGTTTTCAGCCATGATCCATCAGCAGATGGATCTGACATCAGCAATATCCTCTTCCATGTCCATGTCCTCTTCTGAATCTCAATGAATTGGCCAGTGAAAACCTTATGAATAGCAGTGAAACACTGTCTGATATATTACCGGAGAAGGACATTATGCTTGGTTAAGTAAAGGGTCAGTGGAAAAGAGGGAGACCCTTAACGAAATGCATTGGCACAATGACTGCAACAACAGCCTCAAACATAGCAATGATTGTTAAGATGGCACAGGACTAGGCAATGTTTCATTCTGTTATGCATAATGTTTGCATGTGGAATGGACTCAATGGGACCTAACAACAACGGCATGAAATAGCATATATCTTAGAAAAACACATGTTATAGTGATGATGTAAGAATGTTTATAGAAATATTGTTCTTAATAGACCCAATGGAAAGGGCCCAAATATCCAACAAAGGTATATTGGACAAAATAGAAGTAAATGGGCTGCCAATACATGCAACCTGGGAGAATCTCACAAGCATAAGGCTGAGGAAAAAAAAAAAAAGGTCCCAAGATGACACATACAATAAAATTCCATTTATATAAAACTCAAAAACAGCAAAACGGTGCCTTCATAGATGGTAAAACTGTAAAGAAGAGTGAGTCAGGATAAATGGCTACTATCTTAGTAGGGGAGGGGAGGGAGTGAGGGAAGAACTTTTGGGGTGCTAGCTATGTTTTATTTTGTATTTGAGTTGTTATGTAGATGTTGCCTTATGATTTTATTTAACTCTAAATATGATTTTCCCCCCATACATTTGATATATTTATTTCACAGTTAAAAATAAGAAGAAAATGTTTAAAGCCCTTTACTACTCTGTGATTATTCAATCAAACAATTGTGGAAAAAGCAAACAGTGATTTCCTGGAAACCTCATTCTCCTGCCAAAACAGCTCTAGGAGTGCCCCTTCCTGTTCTCCCTGGTGGGAGGGGAACTGACAACCCTTCAGTCACCAATATCATACAGGCCTGGCATTGTGGGAGGAGGTGGAAGGCAAGATTGGCCCCTGAAGTGGATCTGGGGCTTGATTTTTATTTCCTTCCTCCACCAGCCACTCCTTGGAAGGAAGACTGGGCAATCTACTTCTGTAGTGATAATGCCTCGGAAACCCAAGGAGAGGTTGTTGTGAGTCGGATCTAACAAGATGGCAGTGAGTTTTGTTTTTGTTTTTGGTTCATGACACTACATTTACAATTCTTTAGCTGTTAAATTTGGTGAATTTCCTTAATCTTACTTATTCAGTTTAGTGTGGAAAAGAAAGATGTGCTTTAAAAATACCTAGCTCAAAGCTCTGTTTTAAAGTGTTTCTGGTGATGACCAGGCATCATCATATTATCACCAACAAGAATTTGTTGACCATTCATTATGTACCTTTTCTGAGATAAGTGCTGTGATTGCAGGTCACAAAAAATGACATAAAACATTATTAGTAACCAAGCAAGTCTTTGCATTCCAAAAACTTCAGTGAAGTATTAACAACTTGAGATTCTCTTGAGCACTGAAGAAAAAAGTAAAATGCAGAATGTCTGAATTATTTAAAGAGCTAGATGTTCACTCCTGGGGCATGGGGGTTGGGAAACACAATGGTAAATATGAAGGATTTGGAAGAGGTTATGAATCTCTGGGTGGTGCAAACAGTGGTGCAAATAGTTAAGTCCTCGCTACTAGCCAGAAGGTTGGTGGTTCAAAACCACCCAGAGGCACCTCAAGAGACAGGCCTGGTGATCTGCTTCCAAAAGATCACAGCCTTGAAAACTCTATATAGCAGTTCTACCCTGCACATATGCACATATTCCATGAGTAGGAATTGACTCAATAGCAACTAATAACAACATTGTCATAAAGTATGGTGGCTCAGTAACAGAATGAATAAGTGAATCATGCTGTTATTTGCTAGCTGCCATAGAGTGGGTCCCCAACTTATAATTACTCCATGTACAAGGGACCAAAATACTGCCTGGTCCTGTGACATCCCCATGATGGGTTGCAAATTGGACTGCTGGGATCCACAGGGTTATTGTTGGCTGATTTTTGAAAGTAGGTCCCCAGGCCTTTCTTCCTAGGCCATCTTAGTCTGAAAACTCCCCTGTGATGGCTAAGGTTGTGTGTCAAGTTGACTGGGCCAAATGGTTTGGCAGTTATGATGTAGTTTGGCAGTTATGTAATGATGTAGTCATCCTCCATGATGAGATCTGATATAATGTAACCACTTCCACAATGAGATTTGCTATGAGCAGCCAATTAGTTGACAGAGAGTTTCCTTGGGGGTGTGGCCTTCATGCAATATATATGGACATTCTAGCAAAGCTCTCTGGCTTTCTGCTCAATCTGGATTCTGCATCTGGCTCATTATCATGTGACTTCCCAGGCTTTGGACTTGAGCTGTATCTTGGATCTTGCCGATCTTGGAATTAGTTAACCTCCACAACCTGTGAGCCAGTAGCCTTCCATCTTACCTGCTGATCTTGGGTTCATCAACCCCTAAAACTTCATAAGTCAGGAGAAGCCCCAAACTGACAATTGACCCACAGCCTTGAGACTTGCCAGCCTCTACAACCATGTGAGCCATTTCTTTGAGATCTCTCTCTCTAAGCATCACTGGTCTTGGTTTTCTAGAGAACCCAGCCTAAGACATCCCTTGAAACCTATTAAGCATCATGGCAGCATGCAAGGTTCCACCAGGGGAAGAGTGGTAGCTGTGCTTGAGGTGCATTGGCCAGGAATTGAAACTAGGTCTTTCACATGGAAGAAGAAGAGAATTCTTTTTTTTTTTTTTTTT
>NW_006921660.1:3608114-3613216 GCF_000298275.1 Orycteropus afer afer
TGGCTGCTGAGGCTGAGAAGCCCCAAGGTTGACAAGTAAAAAGGCACAGTCCTGATGTTACCAAACCACACAGCAGACCATTAACTTAAGTCCATTGTAAGTCCCAAGATCAGCAGAGCATACCAGGCTGCTGAGCAACGACATGGCTACATACAGGGTCCAAGAGTGTCAAAGGCTAGAGACCATTCTCAAAGCTTCTCCTTATATACAGGAAGCAGACCACATCCCAAAGGCAGCTGCTCAGCTGCTCACAGTAGATTCCACCATGGAGTTGAATACCAGTCCCATCATGGGGAATACTACATCCAGCTGCCCAGCCGCCCAACCAGGCCTAGCCAAGTTGACATACAAACATAACCATCATACTAGGTTACGTGTGTGCTTGCTTTGCAAGTATTTGTTAAGCTATACATTTATATCTGTAAAATTGCTCAAAGCAACAAGAAGAAGCATCATGAAGCAGCTCTGCATATGGTCACTTTTCTTAACGTGGGAAACATTAAGGGGGAATCCCATAACATTTTGCTGTAGTTTCAACAGAGCTACCCTGGACACCTCCTCTGAGATGCTGGCTTTCCTTAGGTACAAAAGGCTTTACTTGAGCTTGATCACAGCAGGGGGCACATCAACAAGGTGATTCTATTAATTTTTCAAAAAAAACCTCTTTCTCTCTCTATTGCTATTGTTCCTTCCTGGCCAGAAGGTAAGAATTGAGCCTAACATTATTCTTTTCCAGATACTTTGATTTAGAAGAAAAAAAAAGTGTGTGTGTATATGTTTGACGCATGAAAAGGTAAAGTGAGTAAAATTAGGCCCTTTGGAGACTTCCACTAAGCGTAACTTATTGCTAAAAAACCAGATCTTTGGAAAAGCAATTTATATCTTCAGTGTGTTGGAGTTTGTAATATATATTTCACACAAGGGATACTGGTTTATAAGGTTCTTGGGAAAGGGATTTACCAGAACCTATACTTGTAAACTATTGGCAGGCTGCCTTCTTGTGCAGAAACATTTTATTTCTGTAAACGATTTAGTACTCTAAATGCTCATAGTGAATCCATTTTTCATAATAGCAGCAACAAACTTGTCTCTGAAATATTGTCTATGTTATAAAATAAAAGCTGTAATAAACCTTGTCAGTGAAAAATTATCTCTTGACTATTTTTGAGGGAATTAAAGTCATGTGCTGCTCACTGTGAAAGTTGTCATAAATATTTTCAAAGATTTTATTTTAATATAATTCAATATTTACCGAATGAAACCTTTTGGGAGGAAGAAAAGGTATATATGATAGTGTCATGGAGAGAGGCTTGATTCACAACATGATCCTAGTGAAGAAGGAAATATTTTACAAAGTAAACCGTAGATCTAAGACTTATGTGTTATCAATATTGTAGCCTTAACATATTGAGAACCCTCCGTCAAAGAACTACAAATGCTGTTAAAAAATAGAACAGTAACTCTCAAGTACAGAGCTGAGTGCTTAAGAAAGTAATATCCAGGAAATATTCCAAACTGAGAACCAGACCTCTGAGCACATGCTCCGATGTGGCAGCAGATGAATACCCCTTGGGATATAGGAACAGGGATTTAATTTTCCCACAATCACAAGAGCAGGACCTTGGGCCTACTCTGAACAGAGGTAGAAGCTGAGGTTCCCACCTAAATCTGGCATCCTTGTAAGGCAGTGGCCCCAGCCAAAGAGCAGGTTAGGACCAAGGACAGCAGTTTATTGTCCTTTCATAGTTAAGGCTATCTTGACTATGAGAGTATGTTCACTTTAATGAACTTTTCCTGAAAGAACCATACCATTTTCCTTTGTAGAGAGAAGAAAATTGTATTCAGAAGGAAGTATCAAGTTGCAAGAAGCTATAGAGAGCAAAGAAATATATAAATGTGTGGCTAAATTTAAAACCAAAGCCAGTTGCCATTGGGTGAACTCCTACTCATGATGACCCCATGTGTGTCACAGTAGAACTGTACCCTATAGAGTTTCATTGCTCGTTTTCTTTCCTTTTTTTTAGACACAGCTCTCCCTGTAACTGATCAAACAAATAAGTTAAGACATATACGGTTTTAATAACATAAAACCTAATGATCTAATGGCTATATCTAAAACCCTATACCTTGCAATTAGAGAATAGACAAATGTGCAATACGTTTTAGGTTCATCAAGGAAATATCAAGAAATACCAAAGCCTTTATGTTTATTGAACATATTCTTTCACCTCAATAGAGCTAATTTGGAATTAATAACAAATAGACAACAAATTTCCAGATTTCTGGAAATTTAAAGAAAAAACATTTTTGTAAAAACTTTTTTTGTGATCTGGGTGAAAGTTAAAAAAGAACTTTTGTAAACTAAGGAATCCAAGAAAAAATCATAATGGAATGAGAATTTCTAACAGTTATTGAAGAACACATGCCAGACACTCTTCTATTCACTTTACATGTTTTAATGTATTCTTCCTCATAACAACCCTGTGACATAAGAATTATGATTATTGCTTCTTTACAGATAATGAAATCGAGGCATAGAGTAATTCAATAACTTGTCCAAGAATAGAACCTAATGTCTTTATCACAACTCCAAACTGCTTCTTTACTTAGAAAACATGTATTTAACTGAATGTGTGTGAAAATAATACTTACTGAAACATTGTAGGTAAGTCAGAACAGGTGTGTAACATTCTTATTCAGCGTCACTTTATTTAGGGTATAAAAAAAGTGGTATCGAATGAGAAATGTATGATCTTAAATATTTTTATCTTAATGGAAAAAAAAAAGACTGAAAATTGAGATAAATGCTCAGTGAAGTAAACTCCCAAACAGTAGATGCAAGGAACTGTTAGAAAGCATAACTTGAAGAAGTAGAAAGCAAAGAAACATCAGAGAAGATTACAAAATTAAAGGCTGATTCATTGTAGAAACTAATGAAATGGAAAGGGATGCAAGCAGGATGGAGCAGGAAAAATCAGATAAAGTACACACACAAATTTACTAGAATGAGATGAGAGATGTTGTCAAAGAGAGAGTGGAAGCCTTGCAAATCATAAGAGAATGCTATTCACAGCTTAATGCCCAAAAATGTGAAAACAGATAAAATGACAATTTTCTAAAATAAACAGAACTTATCAAAAGGGTCTCAAAAAGAAGCAAAAAACCTGACTATTTCAATAATAATGAAAGAATTTTATCAGTACAGACAGTACCTGGTTACGAATGACCCACTTATGGACAAGTCATACTTGCTCTTTAATGTTATGTAAATTTGCCCTCACTTTGAAACGATTGAACCAGCCCCTACTCCTAAGAAATTCATCACAATCACCTTCACTTGCTGCATATGCAGCTTTTAAATAATTGAGAAGACTTTGAGGCTTTCTTCCACTAAATAAAACAAAGCTGAGTAAGAACCTTATGCACCTGTTCACTAAATAAAGTGACGCTGAATAAGAATGTTATGCACCTGTTCTGACTTACCTACAAATTCAATTAAATATACAATCAGGAACAGATCTTGTTTGTAAGGCAAGATCTTGTTTGTAAGGCAAGGACTGCCTATAGTTAAAAAATCAACCTATCAAAAACCTCACCAACCCCAGTCATTTTAGTGTGTAACAAATGGTCACATAGATGATATAAAAACTGTTTTTAAATAGATTCCCAATTTAATATTATGACCTAATACAATCTCGACCAGAAACAAGTGAGGGAAATTATAAATAAAGCATCTCACTTTTGAAGATAGTTACAAAAATCCTAAATAAATTCTGGCAAACTGAAGTCTAGCAATATGTAAGGGAAAGAATAAATCATGAATAAGTTGGATTTATCTCAGAGTACAAAGATGATTATAAATTAGAAAATTATCTTTATATTCTTTGTCACATTGACAGATTAAAAAAGGAAAAAAATGAGAGCATCTTGGAAAACACAGAAATAGCATCTGATAAAGTCCCACCTAATTTATGATAACTTTTTTTAAAAAAACTAGTACAGGAATAGAAAAGAACTTCTGTAACCTAGTTTTTACTTCCCAACAAAAATCTGAAGCAAATTTGGCAGAGTTGAATAGTGGGCCACAGGTGTTTGAATTGTAATTTCCTGAACTTGGTGTTTATTTTGCTTTGTTTTGTTATATTGGATAATCCAAAAGTTAAATGGGAAAATAATGGAAATAAGAGAGGACATGATGACATAGAACAGTCATAAAATGAGACATTGATGGAAGAACAGAAAACAAATGATCACACACACAAAGTAATAAAAGAATAAGATGACAATTGCAGGTACTGAATTTAAATGGTGTCTTAGTCTCTTAGTGATGTTGTAACAGGGATATCACAAGTGGGTGGCTTTAACAAACAAAAATTTATTTATTTATTTTGTCACACTGTAGGAAGCTAGAAGGCCAAATTCAGGGTGGCAGTTCTAAAAGAAGGCTTTCTTTCTGTCGGCTCTGGTGGGGAAGGGTTCTTGTTTCTTTTCAGCTCCTGTTCCTCGGTTCTTTGCTGATCTTCATGTGGTATTGATGTTCCCCATTTGTGCTTGCTTGATTCTGTGCCTACTCTGCTCCTTTTATATCGCAAAGGTGATTGGTTCAATACATATTCTGCACTGATATGGATTAATTAGCATAACAAAGAAACCCCTATTCCCAAATGAGATTATAGCCACAGGTATGTTGAGTTGATTCTGACTCATATGGATCCTACATGGCAGAGTAGAACTGCCCCAGATTTCCTAGGTTGTAATTTTTGTAGGCTCGGAAGGAAGGTTGGGCAATTCTGCTTCCGTAGTGATACTGCCTCGGAAACCCAAGGAGGGGTAGCTATGAGTCGGGGCCGACTCGACGGCACATAACAACAACAACAACAATTTTTGTAGGAGCAGATTGCCAGATCTTTTCTTCCTAGGAGCCACTGCGACTAACATTATGGTTAGCAGCTGAACTCTCAACCATTGTCCCATAGGATTTCCAAGGCTATAATCTTTAGATTAGTCTGCCACATCTTTCTCCTGTGGAGTGGCTGGTGGGTTCCACCAGCTGATCTTTTGGTTGGCAGCCAAGCTTCTCAACCACAGTGCCACCAAAAAAA
>NW_006921660.1:3613316-3613913 GCF_000298275.1 Orycteropus afer afer
ACTCTGAGTGGTTGACATTGGTAGCTGGGCACCATCTAGTTCTTCTGGTCTCATAGTCATACAGGCTGAGGATTGCATGGTGTACCAGTCACTAGGAGTAATTCTTTCCATGAATCTTTGGTATTCTTCATTCTTCTTTGCTCTGGACGAGGAGAGACCCATCGTTGCATCTAGATGGCAGCTTGCAGCTTGCCAAAGTAGGAGGTGGAACAATGTTTTGTGTAGTACGTTATGCCAATTGAGCTTGATGTCCCCTGTGACTGTGGTCCCGAGCCCACAGGTTCAACTGCTCGGTCCCTCTGGGTAGCTGGCTGTGCCCAACAAGGGACTACAACCTTGTTCCTTGTGAGCTCTACTATACACCTAGGAATTCAGATCATACAGATACACTTAAAGGACCATTGTCTGCTAACCCTGTACATGGTGTTGGGTACACTCCCTGCTACATAGACATACCTAATAGTTCAGCCTGTCTATCCATCTATCCACCCGTATACCCATGTTTGCCTTCACTGACAACGCAGTACTGTATGTGTGAAAGGGTTCATCTCTGTTGTTTGTACCTCCCATGTACCTCTCTATGTCTTCCTCTTCCTC